>NW_028318493.1:6075000-6375000 GCF_062004578.1 Staurois parvus
CTTACAATTTTGATCTTAAGGAGATCCATTTTTGTCGATCTCCTGATCTCTATTGAAGGCAGGGGGTTGAGAACTAAAACCTTCTGCAAAACAATGGCTGCCAATACCTTACTTCTGGCCTCCAGCCACCATGCCAGATCTCTTTTACAGGGAATCCCCATTGGGCAGTTCCTGCGGATACACAGGAACTGCTCCATCGAAGAGGATTATAAACTTGAAGCTTATGCCCTCTATGGGAGATTCCATGAGGGGATACTCCCAAAGGACCATCAGCTGGTTCCGTCAAAAAGGCCTTGATGTGGAAATGGGAAGAACTTCTAGGTACACAGATTGAGGATCCGCTCTTCCAGCGCACGTCTACTGTATGCATCGTTACCCATTTTGGCATTCAGTGGGAGGAGGTACGGGCCATACTAACTAAGCACTGGCACATTTTAACCCAGTCACCTGAGTTGTCAGAAATTGTGGGTCCTAGACCCTATTGGTTGCCAGGAGAGCTATGAACTTGAGGGACAGCCTGGTACAAACTGAATTCATACGAACACCTGTTAGAAATTGGTTGACTGATTTGCCCCCACTCAAAGGTTTGTTCCCCTATGGATGATGCAACATCTGCAAATATGTTGACTATACAGATAGATTCACTGATGTGGACCAGCAGAAGGTGTACTATATTAAACAATTAATTAACTGTGCAATGACACGAGTGCTATATATGCTTGAATGTACTTGCAATAAAATCTATATATATCTATATAACTGAGGGTCTGTATGGGTGAACACCTAGGAAGTATTTGCAATAAACATGATAAAACACCAACTGCGCAACATTTTGCGAAGTTCCATAATTCATCTCCCAAGGGACTTAAAATCAAGGTAATCTTCGCACTGAATCTTTCCAGTCGCAGATGTGACTTTGATACGGTCCTGTTGCGAAAGGAGGAGTGGATATTTAGATTGGGGTCACTGGCACCCAGCGGGCTCAATACTGAATTGAGCCTACAGGTGTTCCTGGAGCCTTAATCTGTACAACGTCTTCCCTTTCCACTATTATCCCTGCTATCCAGTAGCATCTTAAGTATTACTCAGTAATTTTTGCTTCTTTTTTATTGATGCCATCAGCATTTCCCGTTCTGCCCATAGATGGCTCTGTTTCATTAATTGATCTGCTGGTTGTCTAGATTACATAAGGTTAACACTTGCCATTTTTACTGTGATATGGTTCATTGGTGCTATGGGGATACTTTGGACTACTTATTTATTTTGATACAGTTTATATAGATCACTCATTTATTACACATAATGTATATTTCAGTAGTGTGAGATGTTTTAAGTGACCTCATGGTTGCAACTTCTGGAGAGGGTAATCCAGAAGTGGCATATTTGTCACTGTATAAGCTCTTGATATGATGGCCCCAGCATTCTGGAGAAGCTCACGTGACTCAGTGAGCGAAACGCGTTCACGTCACAACGTCAACACACCCACGCTCCGGGCTGCACCATGCGGCTTCTCCATCACGCCACTCCACACTGGTCAACCAACGTGGAACCATCTGATTGACAGAGATGTTGGCAATAGAGCTATGTACGGAGGTTCATAGTGGCAGTGTCACATACATGGTGTATTTAGGTTTCGTGCTGCCCTAGGCAACACAAAAATTGGCTTCCCTCCCCATGGAGAGACCCTGACACCAACCAACACCCCCTCCCCCACGAAGAGAGCCTGATGTTGACCAACAACACCCCAGCCCCACCCGAGAGAGCCTTCCACTATCACCGCTCCCCATACACTGGAAACCCCCCCCCACCCTGGCAAGAGATAAGACACTCACCTTCACAGCTCCAGACATCCCCAGGAACAAGAGTTAGGCTCTGCATACACCATCAAACAGTCCCCAGCCTCTCTCAGATCCCAACTAGTCTCCGTGCTGCATGTGTCTCTTCTTCCTTTCCTTCTTTCGGGGGATGGCACTGCCCCCCTGAAAAAATGCTGCTGCCCCCTGAAAAATGCTGCCCTAGGCAAATGCCTTGTTTGCCTTGTGGTAAATACACCCCTGGTCACATAGACGGGCAGGACTGTTCAAAACTGGAGCGATCATACTTGAAGTGGTATCATACCTAAGCCAGGTTGTATCTACATTGGTGGTCGGTCCCAGGACAATAATTGCTTTGAGGAACCTTTACACCTGGCGAATCTCACTTGTATGATTGAATTGCATGGAAGTGGCTGCCATTGTTTCATGCTTGCATAATTGCCACTCAGCTCCGGCTTATTGCTTATGTCCTGCCTTGTCTATCAAATGAGTCAACTGTGGTTTTCTCCTGCTTCTCTTCATTGTGGCCACTATGGTACTATAACTGTCATCAATGATTGACCCCTTGTGCACAGCTGATTCAATGCAAGCCTGTGACTCTAATATGTTTAACTGACCATGGACATTTACTTGGATGGATATATGTCACAGACTGCCAAATGTGTATTCCATACACTTTAGAACATACCTATATTTAAGACATTGGTCTGTGATCACTCAAAGGGATCCTTATTGTTACTAGATACCTCAGAGTAGACATACAGTTCCTCAAAAAACATAAAAAGGAGGCAGTCAAAACTAAAAGTGACAAATTCCATTTTCTGTAGAAGACACAGAGGGGCGCAATCAGGGGCGGACTGACAACTCATGGGGCCCCCGGGCAATAGCGGATCATGGGGCCCCTGTGTCCTTGCCCAAATTAAAAAAAAGCCTATGAAAAAGGTACCAGGGGCATCTAATGGGGCCCCCTATTAACCCCAGGCCCTCGGGCAGTGCCCGAGTTTCCAAATGGTCAGTCCGCCTCTGGGTGCAATTTGACCGACTACCGGCACTCCTACCGGCTAGTCCATTTATTACCAAGGACGGTCAGCTGAGCATTCACATTCATGACTGTGCAGAGGGAGGAAGGAAGAGCAGCAGAACTGTACTAAGGTGGTATTAAACCCCAAACTGAAAATGTAATCTATTGCAGCCTACCATTCCTTAGATGTGGTGGCTGCATACGTTATCTATTTTGCATGCTTTTTTTCTCCTCTGTTCTCACCTGGTAATCTGACCAGTAACACACCTCCTGTGCTGGAGTGCCTACACTCTGGATGAAGGAGCACAGGGGGCATCTTTGGACAGCAGCATTGTCAGTCCAGGGGGGGAGGGGAGTATTAGATTTATAGCAGATTTAGATACACTAACGAATTGAAACCAAACTCCAGATCATACTTTATAATCAGTTACAGCAAACCGTTTTTTTTTTCTTTTGGGATGAAGGTTTTACATAAATAAAAGCTGATCATTATAAGCGCCCCTACCAGTGTTAAATAGTTTGTTTCATTTTTGTAACTAATACATTCTGCTGGAGAACTTGTTCTTTTGAAAAATAACAGCCTTGCTGGCTGGATCATCAGATGAAAATAGAAGAAAGCCTAAAAGAAAACGAATGCAGCCACCACATCTAGGAATTAGTAAGCTGCAATATAATAAATGTTTAATTTTTGGAGGTTTATTACCATTTTAAACAGGAAATAAAGTCTATTTTTATATTGTTTATTGAGATGTTGAATGCTGAACAAGGACCCTCATGGAAGGATCAGGTATTATTTTAATAAAATCTAAATTTTTTTTTAAATTTGAAAAGACTGGAAATTACGTTTGAAATGACATCAACATGTAAGGCACAAGGGTTTGTATGCACAATATTGCCAAAAGTATAGGCCGGCTGCCTTTACATGCACATGAACTTTAATGGCCTCCCAGTCTTAGTCCGTAGGGTTCAATATTGAGTTGGCCCCGCCCTTTGCAGCTATAACAGCTTCAACTCTTCTGGGAAGGCCGTCCACAAGGTTTAGGAGGGTGTCTATGGGAAGGTTTGACCATTCTTCTAGAAGTGCATTTGTGAGGTCAGGCACTGATGTCAGACAAGAAGACCCGGCTTGTAGTCTCCACTCTAATTCATCCTAAAGGTGTTCTATGGGGTTGAGGTCAGGACTCTGTGCAGGCCAGTCAGGTTCCTCCACTCCAAACTCGCTCCTCCATGTCTTTATGGACCTTGCTTTGTACACTGGTGTGCAGTCATGTTGGAACAGGAAGGGGCCATCCCCAAACTGTTCCCACAAAGTTGGGAGCATGAAATTGTCCAAAATGTCTTGGTATACTGACGCCTTAAGAGTTCCGTTCACTGGCACTAAGGGGCCAAGCCCAACCCGCTGTGTGGAGGGGAGTGTGTCTCTTCCCTCCAATCAGCTCTCAGAGTTCTTCTCACTGAGTTCTGCATTGAATAATTTCAGCTCTCCTTCCCCTTTTTTATGAACTCTCAGAAAAGCTTGAACAATTCAGTACTTTGAACAGATGTAGAGAAGAGAATACTGCAGATAAACAGGTACAACTTATGTAGGAGGATTTGTTTAATCTCTGTGTATCACCTAAGAGCAATCATTTTGCTGGGTATATGTAAGAGTTCACAACCACTTTGACAGACTGCTGTCGATGGGGTGGACACTGCACCTGTTACTAAAATGTCGAGAGGGGCACTGTCACATGCTGTTGCAAGAAAAAGTATGTGAACCCCTTGGGATTAAGTGGAGTTTTGCATGAATTGGGCATAAAATGTGCTCTGAACGTCATCTAAGTCACAACAATAGAAGAACACAGTCTGCTGAACATAATACTACACAAACATTAGATGTTGCCATGGTTTAATTGCACATAACATGTAAACATTCACAGTGCAGGGAGGAAAAAGTAGGTGAGGCCCTAGCTTAATGACTTCTCCCAGAGCTAATTGGAGCCAGGAGTGAGCCAACCTTGACTCCAATCAGTGTAATGATATTGGATGTGTTGCTGACAGCTGTCCTGCCCTTAAAAAACACACACCTGTTTTGGGTTTACTGGTTTCAAAAAGCGCTGTCTGATGTGAACCATGCCTTGCAGAAAAGAGCTCTCAGAAGACCTACGAACAAGAATTGTTGACTTGCATGAAGCTGGAAAGGGTTACAAAAGTATCTCCAAAAGCCTTGATGTTCATGTGTCCATGGTAAGACAGACTGTCTACAAATGGAGAAAGTTTAGCACTGTTGCTACTCTCCCTAGGCGTGGTCGTCCTGTAAAAATGACTGCAAGAGCACAGCGCAGAATGCTGCATGAGGTAAAGAAGAATCCCAGAGTGTCAGCTAAAGACCTACAGAAATCTCTGGCACATGCTAACATTTTTGTTGACACATCTACAATAAAGAAAACATTAAACAAGAATGGAGTACATGGGAGGACACCACAGAGGAAGCCATTGCTGTCCAAAAAGAATATTGCAGCACGTTTGAAGTTTGCAAAAGAGCACCTGGATGTTCCACAGCACTACTGGCAAAATATACTGTGGACAGATGAAACCAAGATTGAGTTGTTTGGGAAGAACACACAACACTATGTTTGGAGAAAAAAAGGCCCAGCACACCAACATCAAAACCTCATCCCCACTGTAAAACATGGCGGAGGGAGCATCATGGTTTGGGGCTGCTTTGCTGCCTCAGGGCCTGGACAGATTGTTGTCATTGATGGGAAAATGAATTCCAGAGTTTATCAAGACATTTTGCAGGAAAACGTACGACCATCTGTCCACCAACTGATGCTCCGTACAGGATGGGCGATGCAACAGGACAATGACCCAAAGCATAAAAGTAATTCAACAAAACAATGGCTGCAACAGCACAGAATACGCCTTCTGGAGTGGCCCAGTCAGAGTCCTGACCTCAACCGATTGAAATGCTGTGGCATGACCTTAAGAGAGCGATTCACACCACACATCCCAAGAATATTGCTACACTGAAACAGTTTTGTGAAGAGGAGTGGTCCAAAATTACTCCAGATCATTGTGCAGGTCTGATCTGCAACTACAGGAAACATTTGGTTGAGGTTATTGCTGCCAAAGGAGAGTCAACCAGCTATTAAGTCCAAAGGTTCACATACTTTTTCCTCCCTGCACTGTGAATGTTTACATGTTATGTGCAATTAAACCATGGCAACATCTAATGTTTGTGTAGTATTATGTTCAGCAGACTGTGTTCTTCTATTGTTGTGACTTAGATGACGTTCAGAGCACATTTTATGCCCAATTCATGCAAAACTCCACGTAATCCCAAGGGGTTCACATACTTTTTCTTGCAACTGTACTTTGGTCTGAGGCCGATTTGACAAGAGGGCTTCCCTTGCGTCTAAGTGTCATGTATCCCTGAAGGTGAGAACAGGGAGTGCTAGGCTCAAAGAAGCATGGGTGCCATGTACTGTAGGTAGATCTGCTGGAAGCTTCTTGCAGTACAGTCAATCCTATAGCTGTCAACTGATCTGTCAGGACAAATGTCAAGACCTGGAGATGTAGCGGGACCAGGGTAGTGACCACAGGTAAGATGGCACCCAGGGAAGAAGCAGGATCAGTCTGGCAGGAACTGAAGAAGCATAGTCAGGATGGCAGCTGAAGTCTTACACAGGAAGGCAAGCCAGGGAGTAGGCAGTAGCGTGGCCAAGAACAGAGCCGAGGCCATTCACAGGAATCCAGTGGTCCAAACAGAAGAGTAGTCAAGAGCAAGCCAGAGTTATGCATGGTAAAACAAGAGAAGCAGAGTCCTTAAAGCAAGCTGAGGTCAAAACCAAGGATCAGACAGTAGGGAAGTCCAGAGGCAAGATGGGCTGGTAAGAGATAATCCAAGGAACACAGGAGCAAGGAGTACTGGTAGCCAGGGGTGGACTGACAACAACTTATGGGGCCCCCGGGCAATAGGGGATCATGGGGCCCTTGTGTCCTTGCCCACACTCAAAGCACACCCAAAAAAGCCTATAAAAAAGGAACCAGGGGCATTTCATGGGGCCCCCTACTGACCCCAGGTCCTTGGGCAGTGCCCGAGTGCTTGAATGGTCAGTCCACCCCTGCTGGTAGCTGAAGATCATCCAACACAGTCTGAGTGCAGCCACTGTCATTATACAGGGTGTTTGGCACCAGTTCTGGCAAAAGGTGTGCGTGAATGTGCGCCAGTGCGAATGTGTGTTCTGGCGCGTTTCTGTGTAAACGAGTACGGCCATGTGAAGTATTGGCAACTATGCCAGGTCTTTTCCTCATCACATGTACATTTTATCCTGATGTCACCTTTTCAGAACATGTTCATGTATGTTTTCAAAATAGCACCCTGACAGATGCACTGCAACTAGACGGTCCTGTTTGCAAGGGGCCTAAAAGGTTAGGTAACATAGTAGTGATCGGATTTAGATCTCCTTTTATTATAGGCAGCACAGTGGCTAAATGGTTAGCACTTCCGCCTGGCAGTACTAGGGTCGTTGGTTCAAATCCCAACCACGGCACCTCCTGCCTGGAGTTTGCATGTTCTCCCTGTGCCTGTGTGGGTTTCCTTCGGGTGCTCCAGTTTCCTCCCACACTCCAAGGACATGCAGGTAGGTTAATTGGCTCCTGTCTAAATTGTCCCTAGTATGTGTATGTATGAATGTAAGTTAGGGACCTTAGATTGTACACCCCTTGAGGGTTAGGGACTGATGTGAATGTACAATATATATGTAAAGCGCTGCGTAAATTGATGGCGCTATATAAGTACCTGAAATAAATAAATTGGATGCAAAAGGTAGACAGATATGATGTGACCAGGGCTGGGACAAGGGTTGGCAAGAGGGGCAGGTGCCCCTGGTGCAGCAGAGGGGGGGGCTGCAGGCATACTCCAGATCAGTGGCTGGCACCAGTCAGCAGCCAATGGCTTCATGTCTACACTGACTGCTACCACTGTCCTAACACAGTCCACCATACTCACTCTTTACAGTTTCTGCCTTCAGCTGACGCAAAAACACATCCTGCATGTTCAGTTACCTCTGAGCTGCAAGAAAGTAAGAAATTGGCCGCCATGCATGTGCAGCGCGCACTCACACTCCATGCCAACCGCGGGCAGCCGGAGCAAGGGGTCATCGAATGAGTGCAGGGCGGTACCCTCATCCTACGTCATGCATTAGCAGCGGTGGAGGGGGTGCCATTTCTTGTCTTTGCCTTGGGTGCTGGATGAATCTGTTCCAGTTCTGGGCGTGACTGTTCATGTCCAAAGGGAATCAGTTCTACTATTTAAACTTTACGGAAAGGTAAAGATTTTTTTTTATTATTCTTGTGGAGAAGGACGAGGCTTCCACTCCTTTGTAGAACATTGCTAAGCTTGGTGCAGGTGCTGAATAGAATATCAATGGCTCTGACCTTCTTCCCGTGTCTGACGTACAGATCGTACACGGTGTTCTGAAGCTCTGGAGACAGCGTCGGCACGCAGAACAAAGCCGAGTCCCAGCGGAGACGGAGAAAGAAGAGGCAATGAGGTATGGAGCACAACCTAAATGGCTATTCTACTCATAATATAGGACAGGTCTGGAGCCAGGCTGCGATTCCAGCTGAGGACATGAAATCATCTTCTACACGTTACACACGTTCCTAACCCCAGAAACCACTAAACATCTCATCCACTCCCTCATCATATCACGACTCGAATACTGCAACTCCCTCCTCACTGGCCTGCCTCGCCGCGGGCTATCCCCGCTTCAGTCCATCCTGAATACGGCTGCCAGACTCATTCACCTTTCCAGCCGCTCCGTTTCCGCCACCCCCCTCTGCCAATCCCTCCACTGGCTTCCGATTGCCCAACGGATCAAATTCAAAATCCTAACACTGACGTACAAAGCTGTCCACCATACTGCCCTGTACTACATCACTGACCTAATATCCAAGTACCACCCAACACGCACACTCCGCTCCTCACAAGACCTCCTTCTCTCTAGTTCCCTGGTCTCCTTCTCCCTTGCCCACCTCCAGGACTTCTCCAGGGTGTCACCCATCCTCTGGAACTCCCTGCCCCAACCCATCAGATTATCACCTACTCTCCTCTCCTTTAGGCGCACCCTGAAAACCCACCTCTTCAGGGAAGCCTACCCCACCCCCTGCTAACTTGCCGACCTCCTCCACTCTTCCTACCACTCCATCCCCCACAGCTATCTCCTCCTGTGCCACCATCCCCTCCCTCCTAGATTGTAAGCTCGAAAGAGCAGGGCCCTCGATCCCCTCATGTTTTGCATTGTATTGGTATTGTTCTGTCACATGTTCTGTCCCCCTTTGCAATGTACAGCGCTGAGCGAACTATTGGTGCTTTATAAATACTGTATAATAATAATAATAATAACCTTCTGACCGGCCACAGGGATCACATGATCTCAAGAAATGTTGTTCTTGTGTGATTTTGCTACTTTTTTTCTCTGCACTGCCACAGCTGTCTACTGCAATCTGCAAGACTAGGCTGTCAAAATGACAGCCCAGCATTGCAGAATACATTAAAAGAGCAGCTCTGCCAGTGTAGTCAGCAGATAACTCCACTGTCAGTGTCAGGCTGCTGTTAGAAAGCATGGGGCCCTATACAGCCAGCCTGACACCCCCCCCCCACACACGAATGAACACCATGAGTGATTGGCACTGATTACTCATTGTGTTCATTCAGGCAAGGAATGAGCTGGTAAATGTGACATATTTACCGGAGCTTTCCTCTGTTTTGCATCCCGAAGGATCCTACTGTATGCTTGTAGCTGCCGGTGCAAAGGAGAGGAGGGAAGCCGGAAGCACTGCAGGGGTGGGTGCACACGGTGGCCTGGTCAACAGGGGGAAATGTATGGTGCACAGGGAGGGTGATGGGTGCTCCTGGGGGCAATTACTGGAACCCCTGCTCTCCCAGTGTAATCAGCAGGAAATCCACTGTCAGGGTGTCAGCTGCAGCTTTCCCAGTGTAATCAGCAGGAACTCCACGGTCAGGGTGTCAGCTGCAGCTCTCCCAGTGTAATCAGCAGGGAACTCCACGGTCAGGGTGTCAGCTGCAGCTCTCCCAGTGTAATCAGCAGGGAACTCCACTGTCAGGGTGTCAGCTGCAGCTCTCTCAGTGTAATCAGCAGGAACTCCACTGTCAGGGTGACAACCCTTGCTCTCCCAGTGTAATCAGCAGAAACTCCACTGTCAGGTTGTCAGCTGCAGCTCTCCCAGTGTGATCAGCAGGAACTCCACTGTCAGGGTGTCAGCTGCAGCTCTCCCAGTGTAATCAGCAGGAACTCCACTGTCAGGGTGACAACCCCCACTCTCCCAGTGTAATCAGCAGGGAACCCCACTGTCAGGGTGTCAGCTCCAGCTCTCCCAGTGTAATTTCTTGGGGTTGAGCCATCAAGGAAAATCTGCCAAAATGACAGAAATGGAACTGTGGAGCCCCAAACCTGGAAAAGGCTCTAATCCGTCTCCACTCTATCCAAAACTGAAAAAAAGTTTTAGCTGGCCATACACTTCATTACATCTCATTTCCATCCAATCGGAAATGATACCATTCCCTATTCTGATTAGTCTGTAATGCGGTGCGTCATTTCCCAGTTTAGCGAATGAGAAGGCGTTCAGTTCATTTACAAGAACAAGAAATATCACAAGGGCAGAATTGTCAGGCTTGCTGCGAAGGAGCCACATCAGGAATATGAGAAAAGAGGACTGACCCCCGGGGCCCATCTCTCCCAATTAATAAGACTGATGATAAACACAATGCATCACAAAGGAGGAGGAGGACGACAGGATGAGGAGGAGGAGGACAGGATGAAGAGGAGGAGGACAGGATGAAGAGGAGGAGGAGGCGGACAGGATGAGGAGGAGGAGGACAGGATGAAGAGGAGGAGGAGGCGGACAGGATGAGGAGGAGGAGGACAGGATGAAGAGGAGGAGGACAGGATGAAGAGGAGGAGGACAGGATGAAGAGGAGGACAGGATGAAGAGGAGGAGGACAGGATGAAGAGGAGGAGGAGGCGGACAGGATGAAGAGGAGGAGGACAGGATGAAGAGGAGGAGGAGGACAGGATGAAGAGGAGGCGGACAGGATGAAGAGGAGGAGGAGGACAGGATGAAGAGGAGGAGGACGACAGGATGAAGAGGAGGAGGACAAGATGAAGAGGAGGAGGACAGGATAAAGAGGAGGATGACAGGATGAAGAGGAGGAGGAGGACAGGATGAAGAGGAGGAGGAGGGACGACAGGATGAAGAGGAGGAGGAGGACAGGATGAAGAGGAGGAGGAGGACAGGATGAAGAGGAGGAGGACAGGATGAAGAGGAGGAGGAGGACAGGATGAAGAGGAGGAGGACAGGATGAAGAGGAGGAGGAGGACAGGATGAAGAGGAGGAGGAGGACAGGATGAAGAGGAGGAGGAAGACAGGAT
This sequence comes from Staurois parvus, assembly GCF_062004578.1. Taxonomy (NCBI): domain Eukaryota; kingdom Metazoa; phylum Chordata; class Amphibia; order Anura; family Ranidae; genus Staurois; species Staurois parvus. The sequence continues at coordinate 6,086,274 of NW_028318493.1, forward strand.
GAAGAGGAGGACAGGATGAAGAGGAGGAGGAGGACAGGATGAAGAGGAGGAGGACAGGATGAAGAGGAGGAGGAGGACAGGATGAAGAGGAGGAGGAGGACAGGATGAAGAGGAGGAGGGCAGAATCTCAAAGTAATTATTAACTGTAATTTATGAGCAACATGTTATCTATTTCTATGATCTTGGTGTGTTGAAGGGATATCATTGCTTCCTGGAAGTCTCAGACTCACAAGAGCTCTCTGACATTCTAGTGAATATTTCAGGATTAGGCTTCGTTTACACTTGTGGCTGGGGGGCAGTAAAGACATGCCACTGAGCCACATTTTTACTACCCTCCAGCAGCTCCTCCTGAAGCTGCAAAGGCAGCAGAAGGGGCTGTACATATGCTGCACTCATGGTGCTTTGTAAAATTGACCCCACCACTGTCGCACATGGGGGGCAGTACCCTTCAACTTCGTAGGGGGTAAATCTTACAATGAGGACACTTCTTACCAGGACAACTGTCTAAGAGGGGATTTCTCTTACCCCAGGTTCACACCTAAGCATTATGCAGTGCGCACTACAGTCCATTTTACATGATTTCCTATGGGACACGTTCACATCTCTGTCTTTTCACCCTGTGCATTTTTTGCAAAGGGCCAGGGACTTTTTTTAAACGCAAAACGTTGTGTTTTGGTTCAATAGACTTCAATGGAGATGCTGCAGAATGCAAGTAGTGTGTTTTTGATGCATTTTTCATTTTAATCGGCCTAGCAACAAATTGGCAAAAAAAAACCCTATAAAAAGGCAAAACGCATCAAAGACACATGTGCAAAAATGCAAGACACACTGCAAAAAGCACTGCAGAAATGGATCAAATGCAAACTTCATAGGTTTGAACCTAGTCTTAGGCTTCGTTCACACCAATGCGTTTTTTAGTGCTTTTTGCAGAAACGCACTACAGTCCATTTAACAGGGTTTCCTATGGAACATGTTCACATCTATGCATTTTTGAGCCGCTGCATTTTTGGAAAGGGTCAGGGACTCTTTTTGAAAGCAAAAAGCAGTGTTTTTACTGCAATAGAGTTCTATGGAGAAGCTGCAAAAATGCATGGTAGCATGTTTTTGCCGCATTTTCATTTTTATTCTACCCAGCAACAAAAAAAACCCCAACACTGAACAAAATGCAAAACGCAGTAAAAACGTGTCAAAAATTCATGTAGAAAATGCTAAACAAACTGCAAACAGCACTGGAGAAAGCATCAAACGCAAAATGCATATATGTGAACCAAGCCTTTGCAATGTATTAAAAAAAACCCAAAAAAAAACCACATGTACATAAGTATTTACAGCCTTTGCCATGACACTCAAAATTGAGCTCTGGTGAATCCTGTTCCCACTGATCATCCTTGAGATGTTTCCACAACTTGATTGGAGTCCATCTGAGGGAAATTCAGGTGATTGGACAGGATTAGGAAAGGCATAAACCTGTCTATAGAAGGTCCCACAGTTAACAGTGCATGTCAGAGCACAAACCAAGCCATGAAGTCCAAGGAATTGTCTGTAGACCTCAGAGACAGGATTGTATCAAGGCACAGATCTAGGGAAGGATACAGAAACATGTCTGCAGCATTGAAGGTCTCAATGAGCACAGTGGCCTCCATCATCCATAAATGGAAGAAGTTTGGAACCACCAGGAATCTTCCTATCAGATCGCAAACACAGTGCATTTGCCAGCACTCACATGATACAAAATTACCATGCATAGTTACATAGTTAGTCTGGCTGAAAAAAGACAAAAGTCCATCCAGTTCAACCATTAAAAATAAAAGTTATAATCCTATACCCACAGTTGATCCAGAGGAAAAAAAAATCCAGCAAAGCATGATCCAATTTGCTCCTGCAGGGAAAAAAATCCTTTCTGATCTCCCGAGAGGCAATCGGATATTCCCTGAATCAACTTTACCTATAAATGTTATATCCAGTTATATTCTGTGTATCTAAGAAAGAATCCAGGACTTTTTAAAGCAATCCACTGAGCTGGCCAGAACCAACTCTTGAGGAAGTCTATTCCACATTTTCACAGCTCTTACTGTGAAGAAACCTTTCCGTGTTTGGAGATTACATTTCTTTTCCTCCAGACGTAAAGAGTGCCCCCTTGTCCTCTGTGATGACCTCAGGGTGAATAACTACACCGAGTGCACTATAGGAACCACTGATGTATTTATACATGGAGATCATATCCCCCCTTATGTATTATACATAGAGATCATACCCCCCCCCTTATGTATTATACATGGTGATCATATCCCCCCCTTATGTATTATACATGGAGATCATATCCCCCTTATGTATTATACATGGAGATCATATCCCCCCTTATGTATTATACATGGAGATCATATCCCCCCCTTATGTATTATACATGGAGATCATATCCCCCCTTAATCTCCTCTTCTCAAGAGAGAATAAATTCAGTTCCTCTAATCTTTCCTCATAACTGAGCTCCTCCATGCCTCTTATCAGTTTGGTTGCCCTTCTCTGTACTTTCTCCAGTCCCCCAATGTTCTTTTTGTGAATTGGTGCCAAAAACTGAACTGCATATTCCAGATGAGGTCTTACTAATGATTTGTACCGGAGGAAATGATCTCTCTCTCTCTGGAGTCTATACCTCTATTAATACAAGAGAGGATTTTGCTCGCTTTAGAAACCGCAGCTTGGAATTGCATGCCATTATTAAGCTTGTGATCTACAGAACTCCCAGATCCTTCTCCACCATTGACCCCCCAGTTGTACCCCCCTAGTATGTATGATGCATGCATATTCATAGCCCCCAAGTGCAGAACCTTACATTTATCAACATTAAACCTCATTTGCCACATAGTTGCCCAATTACACAGAGCATTGAGGTCGGCTTGTAAATTGGAGACATCCTGTAAGGACGTTATTCCACGGCACAGCTCGGTGTCATCTGCAAAGACTGAAATGGGATTTATAATCCCAGACCCTATATTGTTTATAAATATATTAAAAAGTAAGGGTCCCAATACTGAACCTTGGGGTACACCACTGACACCCCTAGACCATGCAGAGTATGAATCATTAACCACTACTCTCTGAATTTGATCTTTTATCCAGTTTTCTATCCATTTACATACGGATTTTTCCAAGCCTGTAGACATTAGCCGTGTGTGGGGAACTGTGTCAAATGCTTTTGCAAAATCCAAGTATACCACATCCACAGCCACCCCTCTGTCCAAGTATACCACATCCACCACCATCCCTCTGTCCAAGTATACTACGTCCACCACCATCCCTCTGTCCAAGTATACTACGTCCACCGCCACCCCTCTGTCCTAGTATACCATGTCCACCGCCACCCCTCTGTCCAAGTATACCACGTCCACCGCCACCCCTCTGACCAAGTATACCATGTCCACCGCCATCCCTCTGTCCAAGTATACCACGTCCACCACCATCCCTCTGTCCAAGTATACTACGTCCACCGCCATCCCTCTGTCCTAGTATACCATGTCCACCGCCATCCCTCTGTCCAAGTATACCACGTCCACCGCCACCCCTCTGTCCAAGTATACCACGTCCACCGCCACCCCTCTGACCAAGTATACCACGTCCACCACAACCCCTCTGTCCAATTATACCACGTCCACCGCCAACCCTCTGTCCAAGTATACCGCGTTCACCGCCACCCCTCTTTCCAAGTATACCACGTCCACCTCCACCACTCTGTACAAGTATACCATGTCCATCGCCACCCCTCTGTCCAAGTATACCGCATTCACCGCCACCCCTCTGTCCAAGTATACCACGTCCACCGCCACCCCTCTGTAAAAGTATACCATGTCCACCGCCACCCCTCTGTCCAATTATACCACGTCCACCGCCACCCCTCTTTCCAAGTATACCACGTTCACCGCCACCCCTCTGTCCAAGGTTTGCTCACCTCCTCATAAAAGAAATCAGATTTGTTTGACAACTTCTGTCTTTCATGAATCCATGCTGTATGTTGCTTAAAATTTATTTTTCCAGCAAGATCTCATCTATGTGGTCTTTTATTAATCTCTCCAGTATCTTCCCAACTATAGAAGTTTAGCTAACAGGTCTATAATTACTTGGTAAAGATTTGGATATATTGGCACCACATTGGCCTTACGCCAATCCAATGCGATGCTATTGCAGTGAGTTTGCAAAAGTGCAACTTGTACTTTTGCTGCAGTGCGGTGCGGTGTGATTTCAACCCATTCAAAATAATTGAACTAAAATCTCATTTATTTATTTATTTCAGGTACTTATATAGTGCTGTCAATTTACGCAGCGCTTTACACATATATATTGAACATTCACATCAATTCCTAACCCTCAAGGGGTGTACAATCTAAGGTCCCTAACTTACATTCATACATACACATATTAGGGCCAATTTAGACAGGATCCAATTAACCTACCAGCATGTCTTTGGAGTGTGGGAGGAAACCGGAGCACCCAGAGGAAACCCACGTAAGCACAGGGAGAACATGCAAACTCCATGCAGGAGGCGCCATGATAGGGAATCGAACCCATGACCCATTTACTGCAAGGCAGATGTGCTAACCACTAAGCCACTGTGCCGTCCCATTGCACATCTCATTGCACAGACCTGGATGTTATTTGCAATTCCAAGTGAGAACTGGCCCTAAATGCACCCCCCCCTCCTTAAGCTGCAAAAGGCAATGAACAGGGCTGTTTACATGCTGCGATCGCAATGCTTTGCGCCTGTGGCTCCTGTCGTGTTTGACGGGCAGTAAGTAATGCATGCGGCCGTGCCACATTCTGCGACAATCACAGAGTTAAAACAAGTGGCAAGGTGGCATCACATTGCCTGTCAGACACTCCCGAAAAGTCCTCAGAATGTGGATCGCTTTTCAGAGTCATGGTGGGTTAGACGCAAGGGAAATTTACAGCACCTTTGTTTGTTATAAATATGAACTCTACAAAGTTATTATTTTATGTTTGGGGACACAGAAAACTCTTATTTTAAACATCAACCGGCAAATTACGCAAAGCGAGGCGGCGAAGGCGAGCGTTGGCCGAGGATTAAGGAGAGTGATGGAGTTACTCAGCTGTGAGAGGCAGAGCAGCGAAAAGCAATTTTCAAACAATCTCAATGCTCGGATAAACAACCCGCCGCGAGTTTAATTGCGGCTTGTTGTGGGGTGGGGAGGGGGTGTCAGTACTTACGGGAAAAGGTAACGCTCTCTGTTCTGACAATGTCTCTAATTGCAGCTCCATGGAAACCCGGGTCATCAGAATGCAGCGTGAGACAACTGTGGGAACATTGTAAAGACGAGTCTAATGCTAAACGCGTCAGCTGCTGATGTGCCGAGCGCTACATTTCTGTCCCCACCACGTGCGGACCCCACTTCTCTACTAGAGTGTCAGCTCTTGTGTCTTGAGCATGCAGCAACTGGTACATTTTGAATGATTTGGAGGAGAGGGTTTATACCAGGAGGGGGGATTTTGGGGAGAGGGGTTGGACTAGGAAGAGTGATTTGGGGGAGAGGGGTTGGACTAGGAAGAGTGATTTGGGGGAGAGGGGTTGGACTAGGAGCAGGGATTTGGGGGAGAGGGTTTATACCAGGAGGAGGGATTTGGGGGAGAGGGGTTGGACTAGGAGGGGGGGTTTGGGGAAGAGGGGTTGTACTAGAAGTGGGGATTTGGGGGAGAGGGTTTGTACTAGGAGTGGGGATTTGGGGGAGAGGGTTTGTACTAGGAGTGGGGATTTGGGGGAGAGGGTTTGTACTAAGAGGGGGGGATTTGGGAGAAGGTTTATACTAGGAGGGGGATTTAAGGGATAAGGTTTATACTAGGAGGGGGGATTTGGGGGAGAGGGTTTGTACCAGGAGGGGGGATTTTGGGGAGAGGGGTTGGACTAGGAAGAGTGATTTGGGGGAGAGGGGTTGTACTAGGAGAAGGGATTTGGGGGAGAAGGTTTGTACTCAGGAGGGGGGATTTGGGGGAGAGTGTTTATACCAGGAGAAGGGATTTGGGGGAGAAGGTTTGTACTCAGGAGGGGGGATTTGGGGGAGAGGGTTTGTACTAGAAGTGGGGATTTGGGGGAGAGGGTTTGTGCTAGGAGTGGGGATTTGGAGGAGAGGGTTTATACCAGGAGGAGGGATTTGGGGGAGAAGGTTTGTACTAGGAGGGGGGATTTGGGGGAGAGGGTTTGTACTAGAAGTGGGGATTTGGGGGAGAGGGTTTGTGCTAGGAGTGGGGATTTGGGGGAGAGGGTTTGTACTAGGAGGGGGGATTTGGGGGAGAGGGTTTGTACTAGGAGTGGGGATTTGGGGGAGAGGGTTTGTACTGGGAGTGGGGATTTGGGGGATAGGGTTTGTACTAGGAGGGGGGATTTGAAAGGAAAGCGAATTTGTGCTCAGAGGAGTGATTTTTGGGGCATGGAAGATTTGTTAGGGATTGGGGGATTTCAGCCGGAAGGTGGATTGGGGGGAAAAGATTTGTGCTGGAAGGGGGGTTTGGACTGTGAGGATGGGGAGTTTTTGCATTTTTGTTTGGGTAGAATTTGGCACTCAACAGATCTTTTCCTCCCCACATAACACATAGCTGAGATCAGAATCATCACAGCTACGATCTGAACAATGTGTAGCTGGCTGCAGTTGCCGTTCTGTGAAATTCCCTGATTGGATTGGCAGCTGCAGTAGCCAGCTACACACTGTGTGGAGGGATACTGATCTCAGCTATGTACTGTTTGGGGAGGAGGAGATCTTTTAAGTGCCCTGCCAGCAGTGACCCTGTCCTCAGCTCTGCTGACCACTGTCTTCTGCCATGCTGACCCCTGTACCCTGCCCTGCTAACCCCTGTCCTCTGCACTTCTGACCCCTATCTTCTTTCCTGCTGGCCCCTGTCCTCTGCACTGCTGACCCCTGTACATTGCCCTACAAACTGCCAACCCCCTGTACACTGCTCTACTGATTCTTATACACTGCCCTGCTGACCTTGCATCCACTGCTCCCCTGATATTTTTACTGCACCCCCAAATCAGACAGGTTAGATCCAGCCCTGTACTGTACTACCCTAACCTGCCACTATACTACCCTAACCTACCACTATATTGTCCTAACCTGCTACTATACTACCCTAACCTGTCACTACACTGCCCTAACCTGCCACTTTGCTGCCTTAAACTGACACTATGCTACCCTAACCTGCCACTGTACTGCCCTAACCTGCCACTATACTGCCCTAACCTGCCACTATACTGCCCTAACCTGCCACTGTAGTGCCCTAACCTGCCACTATACTGCCCTAACCTGCCACTATACTGCCCTAACCTGCCACTGTACTGCCCTAACCTGCCACTATACTGCCCTAACCTGCCACTATAGTGCCCTAACCTGCCACTATACTGCCCTAACCTGCCACTATACTGCCCTAACCTGCCACTATGCTGTCCTCACCTGCCACTATACTGCCCTAACCTGCCAATGTACTGCCCTAACCTGCCACTATGCTGTTCTCACCTGCCACTATACTGCCCTAACCTGCTAATGTACTGCCTTAACCTGCCACTGTGTTCCCCTAACATGCCACTATACTACCCTAACCTACAACTATACTACCCTAACCTGCCACTATGCTACCCTAACCTGCCACTATACTACCCTAACCTGCCACTATGCTGCCCTAATCTGCCACTCTGCTGCCCTAACCTGCCACTATACTGCCCTAACCTGCTACTATACTACCCTAACCTGTCACTACACTGCCCTAACCTGCCACTTTGCTACCTTAAACTGACACTATGCTACCCTAACCTGACACTATGCTACCCTAACCTCCCACTATGTTGTTCTCACCTGCCACTATACTACCCTAACCTGCCACTATACTGCCCTAACCTGCCACTATGCTGCCCTAACCTCCCACTATGTTGTCCTAACCTGCCGCTATACTGCCCTAACCTGCCACTATACTACCCTAACCTGCCACTATGTTGTCCTCACCTGCCACTATACTACCCTAACCTGCCACTATACTACCCTAACATGCCACTATACTGCCCTAACCTGCCAATGTACTGCCTTAACCTGCCACTGTGTTCCCCTAACCTGCCACTATGCTACCCTAACCTACCACTATACTACCCTAACCTGACACTATACTGCCCTAACCTGCTACTATATTACCCTAACCTGCCACTATACTGATCTCAGTTATGCACTGCGTGAAGAGGAGGAGCTCTGCTTCCTGTGCCCAGGCTGTGTGCAGTGCAGGGATAGGAGAAGTAGCTGTGCCCCTGTCCTCTGCCCTACCGGCGGTGACCCCTGTCCTCTGCTCTGACGACAGTGATCCCTGTCCTCTGCCCTAACCAGCAGTGACCTCTGTCCTAACCAGCAGTGACCCCTGTCCTCTGCCCCGCCGGCAGTGACCCCTGTCCTCTGCCCCGCCGGCAGTGACCCCTGTCCTTTGCCCTGCCGGCAGTGATCCCTCCCCTCTGCCCCGCTGGCAGTGACCCGTCATCTGCCCTACCTGCAGTGACCCCTGACCTCTTCCTTGCTGGCCTCCTGTCCTCTGCCCCCCTGACTTATTTTACTGCACCCAGGGCCAGTGCTAGCCTATTTTGCACCCTAGGCAAGATGAGCTACTTGTGCCTCTCCCCCCACCAAAGAAAGAGTAATAAAATGTTTAAAAACAGTAACAAATATTAAATCAACAAAACATGATGAAACTGCTAAATTTCTTTTATTTGCAAAAATAAGGGCCATGACATGCCACCAGCACCAATATTAAAGACACAATCAGTGTCACGAACGGACTGTATCTGTGGCTGGCAGTGGCAGGGTGACAGTTGCAGTGAGCGGAGGATGATGGATCCACACTCCGACAGCCCAGGCTGGATTCCCCAGGCAATGGGAGAAGACAAAATGCTGTGACAGCAGGCAGCTGAACTGAGCGATCGCACACAGTGACAGATCCGACCAGGGGTGGACTGACCATTTGGAAACTCGGGCACTGCCCGAGGGCCCGGGGTCAGTAGGGGGCCCCATGAGATGCCCCTGGTACCTTTTTCATAGGCTTTTTTGAGTTTGGGCAAGGACACAGGGGCCCCATGATCCCCTATTGCCCGGGGGCCCCATGAGTTTTCAGTCCGCCCCTGGATCCGACACAACACACCATCACCAACACTGACACAGATCAGCAGGCCCAGCAGGCACTAGAAGAGCAGGCTGTGGGATCGTGATGATGTCATCACTCACTGGCACATTGCACATGTGATGGATGTCCGGCTGGTCACACTCACACAGACATCAGACATTACCTTGTTCTGCAGGCGCAGCCCTGCCTCCGCCTCCACTGAAGAATGGGAAGAGAAAGGCTGGAACTCCACAGTGATCAGCAGCTGCCAGCCAGCTTGCAGTGAGGGACTGAGTCTGAGAGGAACACTGGAAGGATCTTTTACACTGGCCCCAGACACCCGACATCTTCCTTTGTCCTTTCTTCCTCCCCTCTGCTGCTGTTCCTCTCAGCTGAAGGATCATTCATGGCGTGGTGGCATTCCACACAAGGAGAGAGCGCCGGCCTGTACTGCGCCCAGGTGTCCCTAGATGGCAGTGCACCCTAGGCATCCGCCTAGTTTGCCAAGCACCAGACCTGACTGCACCCCCACATTGGACAGGCTAGACCTGGCCCTGCTATGGCGTGTTGAATTGTGGGCACAGTCGTTGCGATTCAGCCTGCGATTTTAAAAGGCTCTGCTATAATGACAAATCACGGAACCGCGTGTTCAGGTGCCATCCATTTTAATGTGGTGCGGTTCTGCCGCAATTTTTTTCAAACTGCCATAGAGTGAATGGGGCCTAACTCACTTAAAATGCAAGGGAAAACCAAACTCTGTAGGGGAGTGGGACTCTCTTACAGTGAGTGATAGCATGAAAACATGAATCTGTTAAAGAAAAAAAATGAGATAAATTAGATTTAGTAAAGTAGAGAAGACCATTATTTATGCCGCGCACAGCGCCTGACCCTACACCACATGAAAAGGAAAGCAGCCAATCTCCTCTTATTCTGCTCTCACAATGGATACAGGAGATGGAAGATTTATCAGCAATCAGCTGAGCCAAATTATCCGTCATTTTCCTTCCCAGGTGAACATTTTCACAGCTTTTTAGAGAGGAAAATGTTTTTGGATGCTCTGCTACACAGCTGGGAGCAGCTCTCTGTCTGAGGGGGCTGGATACAAAACAGGAATAAGGTATTTAAACGTCAGCCTTCCCTGCAGTCTTGCCCAGTTGTATGGCTCCTCTCCGGGCCTGAAATGGTTTACTCAGATTTCACTGCACACTGTGAGCGATTCACAGCATGCATTAGGGCCCATGTACACTGCAGCTGATAAACTCACGTTCAGGTTCTTTTCTGCGTTTTTTTTTCAGCAGCCCCTGAACTCTCCCTAATGTTTTCCTATGTGTCCATGTACACATCGTCCTTTACAGGCAGTTGAATTTACAATCGTTTTTTTGAACGAAGAAAACTTGCGTTCAGGAGTAGATTTTATCAGCGTTTCAAAAGCAAAATGCTTGTAAACGCGGCTAACCGCGTTTATAGGCGTTTGCATTTGAAATTTTTTTTTTTTATTCCATTTCCAGATGCTGCTTAGAGCCTTTTTTCATCATGAACAATACATGCAAAGCATTCTCCTGGTACTCAAGTGGACCCGGTACACCATACTTTGAGGTTTCACTAGAAAAAAAAAATATGTTAGACACTGCTGCAATAATTTCTGCACAGAAATGACCTGGAACACATCCAAACACCACAAAAAAAAAAGACAGCTAATCCCAACACATACTGCTCTCTCTGCTTCTGCTCTCTCTATATCTCTTAAAATGTCTGAAACAGGGGCGGAATGACAACTCATGGGGCCCCCGGACAATAGGGGATCATGGGGCCCCTGTGTCCTTGCCCAAACTTAAAAAAGCCTATGAGAGAGGTACCAGGGGCATCTCATGGGGCCCCCTACTGACCCCGGGCCCTCGGGCAGTGCCCGAGTTTCCAAATGGTCAGTCCGCCCCTGGTCTGAAATAGTCAATTTTTTACTGTTTTTCAGTGCATTCTGGGCATTTTGGAAGGTCTCCTGAGGTTATCTTAAAAAAAGCTTCCAAACGCAAATGCTCATAAACGCGGTATGTAAACGCGGCTATACAGATGTTTTTTAACCTACGTTTTCCAGCAGTCAGTTTCCATCATTCAGAAGTATCCCCTGTACATGGGGCCTTAAAAGCTGCAAGTCAGATAGAGCCCGCCTCATTTCCTGGCTGGAGGACATCCAGCATCATCTAATTCTTTCTTCTCCAGCCTGAGTGTCCCTGGCCCACCCCTTCTATTCACTACATTTCAGTTCTTTTAATCATGGATGCTCTGAATGTCAGGGCTATTAACTGAGGCAGGGTGCTGTGATGTCTTCAGGTAGCTTTGTATAGCTGGCTCCTCCTACCAGCCATAGAGAAGCACAGTGACCCAGTGATGCCATCACTGGGTCTAAAATAAGGTATTTAATACAAACAGAAATATTTTATTGAAACATATCATTGGTATTAAATCATAAGTAAAAATCACACGCCAGACAGCTCCAAGTGCTTGCGTGTCCCTTCTTTCATCCGTTCTTCTGGGAGGAGGTGCTGCCCCCCTGAAAAATTCCACCCTAGGCAAGTGCCTTGTTTGCCTTGTGATAAATATGCCCCTGGCGCAGTGGAGAGGTTGGATCGGATGCCCCGGGTCCAGAGAGTGCTACTTTTGTTAATGGTAAATCATTTTATTTTCCTCTCTGTGACTACAGCAGTCTTCTAATCAACCAGCTCATGGCCAGGCTTTTCTAATCAATGGGCACTTCTTTCTATCAGCAGCCTTGCCTGGCTCAAGCTGAAGGGGAGACTTTCACAGTTCAACCTAGAAAAGTTGGCTGTGGATGTATTTGGCAAGGAAGTGTTTAGCAAGTTTTGTATGCACTACTAAAAGTAACCGTAAAAAATCCAAGTATAAAACAATACTCCTTTATAACAAACTCTTTGAGGAAGCCTTGCATTTGTTGATAAAATACAAGGCTTCCTGTGAATGGATGAGCAACGCCAGGGGCGGACTGACAACTCATGGGGCCCCCGGGCAATAGGGGATCTTGGGGCCCCTGTGTCCTTGCCCAAACTCAAAGCACACTTAAAAAAGGTAACAGGGGCATTTCTTGGGGCCCCCCTACTGACCCCAGGCCCGAGTGTTCGAATGATCAGTCCACCCCTGAGCAGCGCCTAACCTGAATTTTGTTCCGGGAATGGGGTTGAACGTCCCCATCCTGCTGCCAGAACACATGGTGCTCCATACATGAATATTATACTATAGACTACATTGTACCTCATCCCTGATTAGCAATTGTAAAAATTGTACCCCCCTTCCTGACCAGACCATTTTTTACGGCACTGTGTTACTTTAACTGACAATTGCGCTGTCATGCAATGCTGCACCCAAATTTAATTTACGTCCTTTTTCTCCCCTCGAATTGAGCTTTCTTTTGGTGGTATTTGATTGCCTGTGCGTTTTTTTTTTTTTATGCTTTTAAAAAAAAAAAGACAGACATTTTTGAGGAAAAAACTATATGTTTGACTTTTTGCTATTAAACATATCCAGTAAAAAAATGGAAAAAATAAAATTTCGTCATAAATTTAGAACAAAATGTATTCTGCTCCATGTCTTTGCAAGTGTAAATTAATTGGTTTACATGAAAGTTACAGCGTCTACAAATGGCGGTATAGATACTGGAATCTTTTTTATTTTTTTTTACTAGTAATGGCGGTGATCAGTGACTTATAGTGGGACTGCAGCGGGCATTCTGACACTTGGAGGGAACTGACTTGGTAACTGACATCCCCAGTGACACCAATACAGTGATCAGTGTTAATAAAAAGCACTGACACTGTACTAATGGCACTAGGCAGGAAGGGGTTAACATATGGGATGATCAAAGGGTTAACTGTGTGCTGTGTGTGCTTTCAACTGTAAGGGCAGTATTTCAACATGATAATGACCCCAAACACACTTCCAAGACGACCACTGCCTTACTAAAGAAGCTGAGGGTAAAGGTGATGAACTGGTCAAGCATGTCTCCAGACCTAAACCCTATTGAGCATCTATGGAGCATCCTCAAACGGAAGGTGGAGGAGCACAAGGTCTCTAACATCCACCAGCTCTGTGATGTCATCATGGAGGAGTGGAAGAGGACTCCAGTGGCAACCTGTGAAGCTCTGGTGAACTCCATGCCCAAGAGGGTTGAGGCAGTGCTGGAAAATAATGGCGGCCACACAAAATATTGACACTTTGGGCCCAATTTGGACCTTGTCACTTAGGGGTGGACTCACTTTTGTTGCCAGCGGTTTGGATATTAATGGCTGTGTGTTGAGTTATTTTGAGGGGACAGCAAATTTACATGTTATACAAGCTGTACACTGACTACGTCACATTGTAGCAAAGTGTCATTTCTTCAGTGTTGTCAAATGAAAAGATATAATATTTACAAAAATGCGAGGGGTGTACTCACTTCTGGGACATACTGTACTTACATAAAGCATTATTTATACAAATATATTTCATATAAAGCATTAATAATACAAATACATTTCAATAAATATATAAATGCTCCATATAGTTTACACAGTGCAACCAGCAAGAATATGGCGGGCGGATAACATCACTACCCCCCCAACTTTGTATATGTTGATAAAAGACAAATCATCCCGTAAATCTCTGTGATGATGAGAGGCCTTCGGCCACCCTTATTTGTTCCAGATTTGTTTGCTCTCACAGGGATTTGCAGCCACCAGTAGACTTCTGCCTAGAGGCGATTACATATGTTAGGCAGTATATGACATACTCCTGACCCCTGCATTATTTATGCTAGATTGTACAACAGATGCTGGTTGCTCAGCAGTCACTGTTCATGACGTTCTTCTTCATGGTAGACTGTGTGCTGAGAAGCAGATGTAAAGGTAGAGCTTCATATGTCACAGATCAATGTGCTGAAGTTGGTTCATGTCTGTTACACTCTCACTTGTAGCACAGTAATTAAATCACATTTATTGAGTGCAAGGACTGGCATATGGTACTGTGGACACAGGGAATGGGGTCAAGTTTTAAGCACAATTTTTCACACCCAGAATTTGTCACATTGTGGCAGGCGTGCTGTCAAATTATTGTACCTTAGGTGCCCAAGGCTGACACCCTCCCCCCCAAGGAAAAAAAAATATCTACGGCCTGAATGTAGAGTAGGCTGCTACTCGGACTATTGCTCTCCTTGCCCAGCCTGTCAGTTTAGGTGGATGGCCATGTCTTGGTAGGTTTTCAGTTGTGCCTTACTCTTTCCATTTTCAGATAATGGATTGAACAGGGCTCCTTGAGATGTTCAAAGCTTGGGATTTTTTTCAATAAACTAACCCTTCTTTAAAATTCCGCACAACTTTATCCCTGACCTGTTGGATGTGTTCCTTGGCCTTCATGGTGCTGTTTGTTCACTAATGCTCTCTAACAAACCTCTGATGCAGCCAGGTAGGGGGGTCCAGCGAAACCGGTCAGGCAATGTCTTTGGTCGCACCTGGATCTATGATATGTCTATGTACCATGGACTCTCACACCTTGACAAGAGGGACTACACTCTGAATTCATGGAATGAAATGTGGCTATCTTCATTGCACCATCCATGAGAAATGTGCCTGTCTTTTGCACCTGCATTATTGATGTTTACTTGCATGGAAGCATAGCAACTCCAAGTGTCTTTATGTATGAGGGAGGTATCTGTCTATATGAGAGTGGATCTACATCCATAGGCAGTTTTCACATCTTATGCAGACCATAGACAGGCCGTCTATCGGCCGAATTGTTGGCCGATAAACGAAAAATCGGTCGGTGCCGTTGCCGATGCTTCCACCAATGCTCACTAAAGAATGGGACAAGAAACCAGTTTGACAGAGACAGGGGAGCACACCATACAATGTGACAGCAATACAAATACATTATGTTTTTATTTGGATACAAATGGATACATTTGTTGCAACCGCAAGTAGGGGCAGACTGACCATTTGGAAACTCGGGCACTGCCCGAGGGCCCGGGGTCAGTAGGGGGCCCTATGAGATGCCCCTGGTACCTTTTTCATAGGCTTTTTTGAGTTTGGGCAAGGACACAGGGGCCCCATGATCCCCTATTGCCCAGGGGCCCCATGAGTTGTCAGTCCGCCCCTGGGTAGAGGATTATAATATCCCCACAATGTATATAATCCCTAAGGTACATAAAAATTTTAAAAGTCCTCTGGGAAGGCCCGTTATATATCGGCCATAAGAGGACCTTTGGAATGTACCGGAAAATATTTGAATGCCGTAAATAAAGACGTGGTGGTGAGGCTACCCTCATATTTCCAGCATACGAAACATGTCTTGATGAAGATAGCTCAGGTGGAGGTAAAAGCTGGGGCTGTACTCGTTGGTATCAACGTTGAATCCCTCTATACTTCCATCCCCCATGAGTGGGGGTTTGGTGTGGTGGCTCACTTCCTTGATGTGAACTACCCAGGTATGGGGGCTCAAAATGAGCTCATACTGGAGCTACTTGATTCTACCCTCAATAACAACTAACAACGACACAGGGGCCCCGTGATCCCCTATTGCCCGGGGGCCCCATTAATTGTCAGTTCGCCCCTGACCGCAAGAATTTTTCATATAAAATATAATAGCGGACTGGACTGCCAGTTCATAGGAAGGATTCAGGTGTCTCCCATTCCTATGATCGATTCACTTTAGCAGAATAAAATTTCCTCTTCTAGATGTGACAGTCTGCAATATCAGAGAGATTGGGATAAACTACTTAGCCTGACAACGCTCTAAAACTAGGTCTTTAGAATAAAGAACGGAGCCACCGTTCAGTGACACCTGTACATTCCACAGCGCAGTACAGAGCAGTCACAGGGCAGGCAAAGGCCAGGACTGAGAATGGTGCACTGAATTAACTGCTTGTGAGGCAGCAACTCCTCCTCCTCCTCCTCTTCCTCCTTCTCCTCTTCCTCCTCCTTCTTCTTCCTGAAACAACAGTTTTTTTTCTACTCCTATAAACCTATCTTTGCTTGGAAAATAGAAATTTTTTTCCAAAAATATTTTTATTAGAAGAAAAGCAGGGTATACAGTGTACAGGGGCGGACTGACCATTTGAGCACTCGGGCACTGCCCGAGGGCCCGGGGTCAGTAGGGGGCCCCATGAAATGCCGCTGGTACCTTTTTTATAGGCTTTTTTGAGTTTGGGCAAGGACACAGGGGCCCCATGATCCCCTATTGCCCAGGGGCCCCATGAGTTGTCAGTCCACCCCTGACAGTGTACATACACAAACGTATCACAGTCCGAACATAGACACCCCATGTAGCATCCCGTTACGCAGACGGGCCATGAGTTTAAACCAGAATACACATCGGTATGAAATATATCCTCATTGCACATGTATACAGTATAGCAAACCAATATATACCAAGAGTACAATAGGTAAATTGAAGTGGGTATCTTGCTTAACGACCTATGCATTGAAAATAGAAAATTTTAAAGAACCTTTTTAGAACCTCATTACCTTTTCTAGGAATGCAACTTAATTTTGCGACTTTCAGAAACAATATATATATAGGACTTTATATTAATTTTTGATTATATATTTATTGTCATTTATATATTGGAATGCACAAGATATTGCACTGTTTGAAGCACAAGGTTTTTTCACGTTAGCATTATTTAAAGTCACATGTTTCTGATTGATATCATTTATATTGTGGAGCGTGACACATTTAAATATATTTTTTGATATATATACGTGTGTGTGTGCATTTACAGTAAAAGGAATGCTGGCAACCTTGCAGGTCACGGCTCATGCGCAGATTTTTTATCGGTAAAACGATCGGCCAATTTGCCCATCATTGCCGGAAAAATCGGCCGCAAATTTTCCAACATGACCGATAAAAAAAACTGTGCAAAAAACCCGAAAAACGACCGACCAATTAACCCACTAACAGTGCGAAAATCAGCCGATTTTTTTTTTCGGTCGAAAAATCTGCCGATTTTCAACCCATCTATGGCCGGCATTAGTGTCCTCCTCTGGATTACATCAGCTGCTCCTCTCCTGACCGGGACACTCTATAACCATACACATGCATTAAGGATGGTTTAATGTGATTGATTCAGTGAAGTCACCATTTGGTCATGTGTCCGCCAGCCTGTTCTTGATCTCCATTACATCTTGGATCCTTATGGCCTATCCAGCATATCTTCATACAAAATGAGCAACGGACAGAGAGGAATACATGAATATAGCAGCTGCATTTTTTAGTGGCCACTCTTTTTCTGCATTTCTTTATGTCTGTCCCTCTTCTCTGAGAGCTCTCAGTCTAATCAATAATTATATACATATAAAATGCAATTACTAATGAATTGTATGGATATTATACGGATGACCTTTGATTCATTGGATCCATGGTCACTACCTCTGACCCATGATTTTCTTTAATTGGGTTAATGTATATTTATGTGTTATTTTAATCAATAAAGGTTTGCTATTGCTGTCAATGATCGCTGTCAATATTCATTCACGAATGAGATTTTTCTTCAGATATTTTGGGTTTGAGATGTTGAGCAAAAGCCATCTTTTATGTGCAGAGTGTTGATCTTGGATTTTGTGGTGGGCTCTCCTCCTCTTATTTATATATATTCTCATGCAGGCCATAGACGATTCATTTATCAGCCGATTTTTCTCCTGAAAATCTAAACATCGGTCGTTCTGTTGCCACCAATGATTGCAAAAATCGTCCGTTTTTCGCAAATTTTCCAGCATGACCGATAAAAGCTATATGGAGGAACCGCGAAAATAGGCCAATGACATTGCCCCAATAACAGTGCAAAAATCAGCCAATTATTCTTTTGGATGAAAAATCAGCTGATAAATGAACCATCTATGGCCTGCATAAGACACAAGCCTGGTAGGATCAAATCTTCTATTCTTTCCTTTTTTTTTTACTGCTGTATTCATACTGAGATTAAATTACACACAGGTGGGCTCTTTTTACTAATCAGGTGACTTCTGAAGGCAAATGGTTCCACTAGTGCTCTGTGAGATGTTCAAAGTTTGGGATATTTTATTATAACCTAACCCTGCTTTAAACTTCTCCAGAACTTTATCCCTGACCTGTTGGATGCGTGACCTTCGTGATGCTGTTTGTTCACTAATGTTCTCTAACAAACCTTTGAGGGGTTCACAGAACAGCTGTATTTATACTGAGATTAAATTACAAACAGGTGGGTTCTATTTACTAATTAGGTGACTTCTGAAGGCAATTGGTTCCACTAGATTTTAGTTAGGGGTATCAGAGTAAAGGGGGCTAAATAACAAATGCGCGCCACACTTTTCGGTTATTTATTTCTAAAAAAATGTGAAAAACATTTATCATTTTCCTTCTACTTCACAATTATGTGCCACTTTGGAGGAACCGCGAAAATCGGCCGATGACATTGCCCCACTAACAGTGCGAAAATTGACCGATTATTCTTTCGGACGAAAAATCAACGATAAATGAACCGTCTATGGCCTGCATAAGATACAAGCCTGGTAGGATCAAATCTTCTTTTCTTTCCTTTTTTTTTTACAGCTGTATTTATACTGAGATTAAATTACACACAGGTGGGCTCTATTTACTAATTAGGGGACTTCTGAAGGCAATTGGTTCCACTAGTGCTCTGTTAGATGTTCAAAGTTTGGGATATTTTATTATAACCTAACCCTGTTTTAAACGTCTCCACAACTTTTTCCCTGACCTGTTGGGTGTGTTCCTTGACCTTTCGTGATGCTGTTTGTTCACAAATGTTCTCTGACAAACCTTTGAGGGGTTCACAGAACAGCTGTATTTACACTGAGATTAAATTACAAACAGGTGGGTTCTATTTACTAATTAGGTGACTTCTGAAGGCAATTGGTTCCACTAGATTTTAGTTAGGGGTATCAGAGTAAAGGGGGCTGAATAACAAATGCACACCACACTTTTTAGTTATTTATTTCTAAAAAATTGTGAAAAACATTTATCATTTTCCTTCCACTTCACAATTATGTGCCACTTTGTGTTGGTCTATCACATCAAATCCCAATAAAATACATTTATGTTTTTGGTTGTAACGTGACAAAATTGTGTCATTATATACATAGAATACACATGCCAGAGCACTGCGCTAAGGTTGCAACAAAGTGGCCATACTTTGTATTCTAAGTTGGTGCCGATGTGCTGAGAGCGAACTACTTGTAGTGCTCAACAATTACAAGTCTTTGACCCATTGATCTGACTGGCGGGTAATTGGAGGTAAATGAGGACAGCCAACAACTCATGAAATGTTAATTCCATAATGAGTGTCATGTCAGCAGAGACACCATCATTATTTAATAAGAAGTCATACCGGAGCCTCAACCTGACACTTCACCTCGACTCCGACTCTAAATGGGGAATTTTTGCCTTTCAAAGCCATTTTGCCAACACCTGGAGGCCAAAGGAAAGAGACATTATTAAGAAGCTTTTACTCAGGACTTTTTAATTAAAACTCATTTCAACAATTATCTTTAGCAGAAATGATTATCGTTATTAAAACATACAAACTTTTTCTTAAAGCTGAACTCCAGGAACAGTTTGTACAATGTGCTGGCTCAGGGGCATCCCTAGGATTGGTGTCACCCAGGGCAGTAACACTTGGTGACACCCCCTCCGACGATCCCTGCAGGATGGATTGGATCTGCAGATTGAGCATAATGGATCGGAGTCCGATCAATTATCCTCCCCAATCCACAGATCCGATCCATCCTGTGGGGATCGTCGGCTTGCAACCTATACGGGGTTAACTGATCTCTCCACGAGCTCCACGAAAAGGTAAGTTTTAAAGCAAGCCGACAATCCCCGCAAGTTGGATCGGATCTACGGATTGGGGAGCATAATGGATCGGAGTCCGATCCATTATGCTCAATCTGCAGATCTGAACCATCCTGCGGGGATCATTGGCTTGCTTTAAAACTTACCTTTTCGTGGAGCTCGTGGAGAGATCAGCAGTATCGCACCAGCAACAACAGACCCTCTACAGCAAAAAATCCCCCCAGCAACAACATATCAACCCCAAGGAACAATAGACCCCCGTCAGCAACAATAGATCTAGTAGCCAACATTATTACACCTTTCAGCAGCTAGAAACAAGAGACCCATCGCTCAACAATAGATCCATCCCAGCAACATTATACCCCCCAGCAACAATAGACCCCCATCAACAATGGTCCCCTCCCTCAACAATGGATCCCTTCCAGTGACAAGGAGCCAGCGTCAATGGACCCTCCAGCACACCCCAGCACCCACTTCCATTACATACATTCAGTGCTGGCGGTGCCGGAACCGCGTTCCCCCACGTTCCTGCTAAAAAAAAGCCCTGCCTGTGCGGTCACTATATTGCCTGTTAGCGGTCACTATATTGCACGCACCACAACACACTTCTTTTCAGCACTGCACTCTATCTGTGCATTGTGGTGCGCTGACATGTACATGCATTGGGATGTGTTAACAAGGTGTATTGATGTAGCATTCAGTATGAATGTCATTGCAACACATCATAGGACATGTTTTGAAACACACGGTATATGAAGGGATGAAGCTGGACTAGTAGTACACAGTGTTTCAATCCAAAAGACCCTGTTTAGTGCTGGATTTACCCTTCAACAACCATCTGCGCATAGGACAAAAGCACTTTGTATTCATTTATGCAGGCCACACATGGGTCGAATTCTGAACGAATTTTCTTTAGAAAATTGTGCATTTTGTACATTTTGTCATCCAATGGTGCCACCATTGATTTTGAAATTCAACCAACCATGCCTTCAATTTCACCTCATGTTGCTACAGAAATTTTTTTTCGTGACTAAGAATTTTCTTTTCAGGTCACAGCTCATGCTCACTTCTTTTTCGTTTATATTTCTTGCACGATTCTCCCATCATTGATTCGAAGTTTGTTTGTTTTTCAAAACATTTTCAACATACCCGATCACTAATGCAGGCCATAGATGGGTCGAAAATCGGCTGATTTTTCAGCCGAAAAAAAAAATTGGCCGATTTTCGCACCGTTAATGTGTTAATTGGTCGGCCGTTTTTCTGGATTTTGGCACATTTTTTTGATCAGTAAAGTTGGAAAAAAATTGGATGGTTTTGCCGATCGGCCGATTTTCGTGGCAATGATGGGCAAATCAGTCGATCTTTTTACCGATAAATGAGCCGTGACCTGCAAGAAAAAGAAGCAGAAAAAAAGAAGAAGAAAAAGAAGAAGAAAAAAAAGAATAAAAAGAAGATGAAAAGGAAGAGAGGAAAAAAAAGAGAGAAGTAAAAGAAAAAGAAGAAGAATAAGAAGAATTCCAGTCCGCTATTATATTTGACATGAAAAAGTATTGCAGTTGCAACAATATATCTATTTGCATCCGAATAAAAACATCTGTATCCGAAATGGATACAAATGGATACAATGTTGCAACCACAATACTTTTTCATGTCAAATATAATAATGGAGCTCTCTGCAGGGACAGAAGTAATTAAATGCCGGCCGTAGACGGGTTGAAAATCGGCCGATTTTTTTCACCATTGGCGGTAACGTCGGCCTATTGAACGACCGATTATTCGGTTTTTTTTTTTAAAAAAACAGCCGGTTTTTGACCCATCTATGGCCTGCATTAAATTTGATGGTCACATGAAAATCGTCCATTTCTGTGACCCACTAATAGTGCGAAATTTGAACGTAAATTCTTAGAAAAGATTTTCAAAAGAAAATTCTTTTGGAATTCGACCCGTGTTTGCCCGGCTTTAGTGATGGGATTCAGTAGCAAGAGAGTTATCCTTTCCACAGTTATGCAGGCCACACATGGGTCAAATTCCGAACAAATTTTCTTTAGAAAATCTGACATTTTGTGCATTTTGTAACCCATTGGCGCCACCATTGATTTCGAAATTCAAACAACCAAGCCTTCAATTTCGCCTCATGTTGCTACAGAAAAGAATTTTTGTGGCCAAGAATTTTCTTTTCTTTCCAGGTCACAGCTCATGCTCACTTCTTTTTCGTTTATATTTCTCGCACGGTTCTCCTATTATTGATTCAAATTTTTTTTGTTTTTCAAAAAATTTTCAACATACCCAATCACTCAAATTCAATGGTCGTACAAAAATCATCCATTTCTGTGACCCACTAATGGTGAGAAATTTGAACAAAAATTCTTAGAAAAGATTTTCTAAATAAAATTTTTTCGGAATTCAACCCGTGTATGGATGGCTTTAGGCTCCACCCACATCTAGCGATGGCATAGCGTTGTGATTTTAGCACATTTGTTTAAATGCATGTTTTAGGAGCATCACCATTCATTTGAAAGGGCTGCTCTCTGCTCCAAAAACTCACAAAAGTAGCTCCCGTACATTTCTGTGCAGTAATCCAGTGTGAGACTTTTCCTGAAGTAAAGACCGCTTACTGCTGCTCTATCTCCTAGTGCAGAGTGACTGGTCTTGTCTCCGCCCCTTCACGGTTTCTGTAGTGAGTGGAGCTTCTGGGCCCCTCCCACAGCTCTGCTCTCTGCACTGGCTATGTAAAGCACAAATATAAAAAGTGGGAGTGCCTGTGAGCCACTAAGAATGTGATATATATCAAATCTAATTAAATAAAAAATGAGTTCGCTGGCTCCTCTCTACATACTCATATATGTGTATTGGAAAAAATAAATAAATATATGGTGCCGCGCTCTCTATAAGACCAAATGTCTAAATTATAATATTCATACTGTTATTATAATTTAGAAATTTGGTCTTATAGAGAGCGCGGCACCATATATTTATTTAAAGCACAAATATGCCACATATATAGGTTAATATCTGAAATTGGAAGGCTGTTGGTGCACACAAAGTGGATTTATATCCTTTGTGGTTATTCAGGAATTCACTAAAAATGATGTTTTTTTGATTTGCGTTTGGCATTTTAAAAAAATATACCAGCTAAGGGGCCCATTCATACATGCATTATGCTCCGGTATTGTTTTCTATGTGCCCTTGCATTGCGCATGTGTTGATTGATGCTATTCAGTGCAGTTCAATGCACCTGGCGTGAATGAGGCCCAAAACCTCTGGCTAGATGAAGCTTAGCCCTAAAGACACAAAGGGGTTTATTTACTAAAGCTGGAGAGTCTAAAATCAGACTCCCTTCTGCATAGAAACCAATCAGCTTCCAGGTTTCATTGCCAAAGCTTCATTGAACAAGCTGAGGTTAGAAGCTGATTGGTTTCTATGCAGAAGGGAGTCTGATTTTGGACTCTCCAGCTTTAGTAAATAAACCCCAAAGTATCCTTGGTCAGGAAGGTGTTAACATCAGCCTCCTTCTCCTATCTCGCACGCAGCCACTTGCCGCTATAAACTGCGAGATGCCACTGTGGCTTCAAAGCTCCTTTCATGAGTCACCCACATTTAATTTAATATGAGAGCGGAGAGGAGTGGAGATCTTGTTGTCATGAAGATTCACTTCTTGGAATTGAGCGTATTCTGAGCTGTGTTTTATCAAGAGCACATTCCTCGATGGACACCAACCATTCGTTCTACCAAGAAAATATGCGCTCTTCCCAATGAAAAAGCAATAAGCAAAATTTAAGCAAAAGCCACAAAGCAGAAATTAAGTGGGATCCCGGAGCCTGCCTCCTACGCAGAAAAGAAAAAACGATGGCCAATTTGCTACCAAGGCACTCTAGTCTACATTGAGACACTCAAATTGATCTTGCCAGTGTGCTTGGTATTCCAGTTAAGCGGTGGCTTTATTGTCATTTACTCCATTAATAAAAATGAATATGGTTCTTGAAATTCATTGCGTGGATGGGAGCATAGCAGATAAAAGGATAAAGTTCAAGTCAATCAGTTTATAAATGAGACAGAGTTCTTGACTTGGAGGTTTTATGGATGTCGCTGCAATGTAATAGGAGGACCTGCAGCTGTGCAACTGAAAATATGGAACTTAGTGCACCATCCGCTCCATCTAAGGTCTCATTCACACTTCATATAGCAGGAACTCACGTTTTGTGTGGGTGATTTTCACATGATTCCACGTGTCATGTATAGGGCAGCCCATTCACTTGAATGAGCTGCCCTATGTGTATTTGTCGTGGCAAAGAACCTCAGGGACTGAATTTTGGCCATGAGCTAGGAGCATTTTTACACTTGTTTTGTTGGAAATCTCACAAATTTTTTTGTACGATAATGACTCTTCGGTGCTATTAAGGATGATTGGCACCCAAACACACGATGCATATTTTGCCATGATTCCAAAATGCTTAGTGTAAATGGGGTCTTAAGCTGCAAAGGGAAGTGTCGGTATGTTGAGGTTTTGAAGAAAAATGATCTCTGTACTGCAACCCATTCAATGCTGGTGCAGGATTTGTAAGGGATAAAGCACCCTAGGCTTAGCGTGGCTCATGCCAGGACTGAAGGCAGCTTCTTTTTCCCATTTCAGGTCATCTGATATGTCACATGACAAGGGGAGACAAGAAGAAGAGTAGTCTGCCCTCACTCCCCAATAGCAGTAGGCACCCACCATCTTCTACCAACAGCAGGCTGCTATTGGAGTGAGGAAAGGGCAGAAGCCTCTCGAGCAACTATCTGGCCTTGCTCCTTCTGACAGGAGTGACGCTGCAGTCACTTTCTTTGTCCCAGCTCTGGGTGGAGCTAATGAAGATTGTAAAGTCAGCTTGTAATTTGTATGGCCAGCTTAATGGTGATTGCAAGAAGATTGTACAATCCTATTATATTTATTGTCACAGTTCCCCATTTGTTGCCAGCATACTGCCATGATTGCCTCTGTATTATCATGGTTGCCTGTATGTTGCCCACTTGCTGTCACTATTGCCAGGGTTTTACGAATGTATTGCCTTTAGCCTCTGTGTTGCCACTGGTTAGTGCTACGTTGCAATCTCTTTGACAGTACTGTTTGCTCTTGGGACTATATTATTATAATATAACAGCTCCTTCCCTTCCCACAGGCCTGTCAGTGAGAAACCACCCCCCCGAAACATATGTTTTGGCCATGCATAAACTGGCACAAAGGTGCTATCCCCATCTGTAGAGTCTCAGGCTAACAGGGTTACATAAGTTCTCAGGTATGCTTGTGTTCCTATGGCTATTTTAGTGATTTATTTTATTGCATAAATATATGGAATAATACAATTTAATTACCATATATTGTTTTCAGAAGCTGGGCTTCCTCTATGCATATGTTAATGTACTTGTTTGACTGGTTCATGGAAACCAGTGGAACAGGAAGGGATGTTGGCAGGAAGTAGGGGGAAAGAAGAAAGGACTTGAGGACTCTGGGAAGCAAGGATCAGTCTGGAAGGAGACCTGGATAGAAGGAAGACACCAGGAAGACTGAAAGAAGGAACTTTACCTGAGGATGACACTAAATCTACAAACCAAGTTAATTAACTTTTAGTGTATCCTATTGCATACATTGTCCATGCTAATTTGCTAGACAGGATAAATAGCTTGTGCATGTGTTGTGTCAGAGCTCCAGGTATGACCAGAGGTGTGTGGACTGACACAGGGAAACGCAGGCTTCAGGTATAGTGTAAATAAGACAATTTATTAAGACTAAACAACACAAACGCAGTGCAAGGTAAACATAACACAGTGCAAACAACCCAAACTCCAACAGATAACCATATATACAAATCAATGTAGTCGGGCAGGCCGGGTCGGTAGCAAACGGGCAAACAGGGTACCAGGAGAGAGCGGAAGAGTGGTCAGGAATAGCCGAGGTCAGGACAGGCGGAGTTCACTCAGAGTCAGGATCAAAGCAGAATCAAGAATCAAGCAGGAAGCAGACAGGATGCAGGTACAGGGGCTCATGGGAAACATACACCAAGGCACTGACTGCAGGTCTGGCCATTTCTTAAATACACCTTCTGCAATCAGCCCCAGGTGTTGGCTGATTGCAGGAGTGAGCTTCTGGCTGCTGAGAGCACCTGCTGGTCAGCCCTGGTACTGCAGCCCACACGGCAGGTGAGTCCCACCACCAGTGCTGAGTCCATTCCTGACATGTTGTGTGCATATTTTGTGATACTCTGTATGTCATGTATTGTTTTTCTAAAATTTTACATAGTTTGTTTGTATAGCATTCTTGTTTAGTAAAGCACATTCATACACTACAGAGGTTTTTAATGCTCCCTTGCTTTATTGCAAAGTGGCCCTAAAGATACAAAGAGAAGCAATTGGGGGCTAGTCCGGGATTTGCACTAAATGTCAATTAAAACAGACCTGTTACTTGTAATGTTTTCTGCTTGTGATAAGAAAAATGCTCCATGCTTTTTAGGAAAAGCAAGGCTGCAGAGCTTTCTGTGTCCAGAAGGCTGAATTACAACTTGCCTACCTTGGTCAGAGACAGTCAGCGAATGTTTGTTGCAAGGGAGTTTGCCAAGTATGCTTCTACTTTGAAGAGCTTGGGGTGATTTTCTGATTTTTTTCTCAGATTTTAGTCTTAAAAGCTTTGGGTTCAATAAGGGAGATATGTTGGCAGTAGCTGTGTTTGGTTGGCACTTCCTTCATGCTCTACATACAGAATCTGAAAGGAGGAACAAGGCAGAGGTAGAACAAAAGTAAATAATAGAGCAGCTTGCAGTGGTGGCTGAGTGTTTGCAGAACACTGCAAGCAAGGCAAGGGATTAGGAAAGTAGGGCAGTCAAAGTGAAATCTGCCATGTCTTTCAAGCAGGGGTGGACTGACAACTCATGAGGCCCCCGGGTAATAGGGGATCATGGGGCCCCTGTGTCCTTGCCCAAACTCAAAAAAAACTATGAAAAAGGTACCAGGGGCATCTCATGGGGCCCCCTACTGACCCTGGGCCCTTGGGCAGTGCCTGAGTTTCCAATTGGTCAGTCCGCCCCTGCTTTCAAGTGTGCTTAGACTACTGTAGGCAAAGCTGAAGATTTGAATGAGCCATGTGCAGCCCTTATGAACAAATCTAATGATGCCCTAACAAAGGACAAAGGCCTAAACCCTGTAAGTAGAGGTAGGACATGTGCCACTGTTACTTCCTATAAGCAGGAAGTAGTGAATCTGATCAACTCAAACAGAGTTGGCCAAGTTGAATCAAACAATAGGAAGGCCTGTGATCTCCAGGAGGCAAATGTAGACTGATTTACTTAAGGTGGGGGCAGGGGTGGACTGACAACTCATGGGGCCCCTGGGCAATAGGGGATCATGGGGCCCCTGTGTCCTTGCCCAAACTCAAAAAAGCCTATGAAAAAGGTACCAGGGGCATCTCATAGGGCCCCCTACTGACCCCGGGCCGTCGGGCAGTTCCCGAGTTTCCAAATGGTCAGTCCGCCCCTGCGTGGGGGTCCCCAGAGAGGAAATAGATGGGATTCCTATGCCAGATCTGCTTAAGAGGTAGAAGCAAGTGGCTGTGAATGGTAGATTCAGTTACATTAGGTGTTTTTGTTGTCATAGACTGGGGCACATTGCTAGAAAGTGCCATGCTGTGAAGATTGACCAACGGCAGGCCAGTGTTCCCTGGAAAACAAGGAGAGAGATGCACATTTATTCTTTCTGCTGGAAATCTATGCTTTTCTGTGAGACTATATCAAGGCAACAGTGGGCACCCGACAATGTTTTTTCAGTCAGAAATGGGCAGATGAGCTATGTGTTTTGGCACAGCTGGAAGAAACATATATTCTGCTCGTCTTTTACTCTTTAACGTAATAAAAATCAAGAGGTAGATCAGGTAAACCAGATGACCAAGCCAGATAAAATAAGGCAGACCAGAAAAACATGTGAAAGATGCCAAAAATTTCCTCATGACAGCTGAATTAGAGTGGACTTCATTTATTAATCAGCTCCGGCTAGTAATGTTCATTTGGCACTTATGGTTCATTATTATGCCAAGCTGCACCATCAAGTCGATTGCCATTGCAACCTGGATTCTATCTGGCACCTATTTACAGACTGCTCATCTGTGTTAAGCCCCCATAGGACAGAATTTGTACAGTGAGTGCCAAGGACTAATTAGAAAATGATGTATTCTTTGACCCACTAACATCCCTTCCTCTTCGAGGGCCAATGCATGTAAGGCCTTTAAAGAATAAACCATGCAAATTAAAAAAAATTTAAGTAAAACTAAAAACAAACTTAACTCTGACAGGAGTATAACCCTCCCACACTCTATCCAAATTCTACTTTAATATGTCCAGGTAAATTAAGCAATGTAATGTTATAAAAATTTGAGTTACAGTATCTCACAGAAGTGAGTCCCCCCCCCCTCACATTTTTGTAAATATTTGATTCTATCTTTTCATGTGACAACACTGAAGAAATGACACTTTGCTACAATGTGACATAGTCAGTGTACAGCTTGTATAACATGTAAATTTGCTGTCCCCTCAAAATAACTCAACACACAGCCATTAATGTCTAAACTGCTGAGAGCTAAGTGAAAATGTCCAAATTGGGTCCAATTAGCGATTTTCCCTTCCCGGTGTCATGTGGCTTGATAGTGCTACAAGGTCTCAAGTGTGAATGGGGAGCAGGAGTGTTAAATTTGGTGTTATCGCTCTCACTCTCTCATACTGGTCACTGGAAGTTCAGCATGGCACCTCCTGGCAAAGAGCTCTCAGGATCTGAAAAAAAGAATTGTTGCTCTACATAAAGATGGCCTAGGCTATAAGAAGATTGCCAGACCCTGAAACTGAGCTGCAGCAAGGTGGCCAAGACCATACAGCGGTTTAACAGGACAGGTTCCACTCAGAACAGGCCTCGCCATGGTCAACCAAAGAAGTTGGGTGCACGTGCTCAGCATCATATCCAGAAGTTGTCTTTGGGAAATAGACGTATGAGTGCTGCCAGCATTTCTGCAGAGGTTGAAGGGGTGGGGTGGGGGGGGGGTCAGCCTGTCAGTGCTCAGGCCATACGCCGCACACTGCATCAAATTGGTCTGCATGGCTGTCATTCCAGAAGGAAGCCTCTTCTATAGATGATGCACAAAAAAGCCTGCAAACAGTTTGCTGAAGACAAGCAGACAAAAGACATGGATTACTGGAACCATGTCCTGTGGTCTGATGAGACCAAGATAAACTTGTTTGGTTCAGATGGTGTCAAGCGTGTGTGGCAGCAACCAGGTGAGGAGTACAAAGACAAGTGTGTCTTGCCTGCATCCAACCCTTACTTCACCAAGTGCAGTGCAAAGCGTCGGATGCAGTGGTGTAAAGCACGTTACCACTGGACTTTAGAGCAGTGGAGACGTGTTCTCTGGAGTGACGAATCACGCTTCCCTGTCTGGCACTCTGATGGATGTGGCTGGGTTTGGCAGTTGCCAGGAGAACGGTACTTGCTTGACTGCATTGTGGCAAGTGTAAAGTTTGGTGGAGGGGGGATTATGGTGTTGGGTTGTTTTTCAGGAGTTGGGCTTGGTCCCTTAGTTCCAGTGAAAGGAACTCTTTGATGAATTAGAGCAGAGACTGCGAGCCAGGTCTTCTCATCTGACATCAGTGCCTGACCTCACAAATGGGCTTCTGGAAGAATGGTCAAACCTTCCCATAGACACCCTCCTAAACCTTGTGGACAGCCTTCCCAGAAGAGTTGAAGCAGTTATAGCTGCAAAGGGCGGGGCCAACTCAATATTGAACCCTACAGACTAAGACTGGGGGGCCATTAAAGTTCATGTGCATGTAAAGGCAGGCGTCCAGGGGCGGACTGACCATTTGGAAACTCGGGCACTGCCCGAGGGCGGGAGGTCAGTAGGGGGCACCATGAAATGCCCCTGGCCCCTCTTTCATAGGCTTTTTTGAGTTTCCATGCATAATGGGGGGCCCCATGATCCCCTATTGCCCAGGGGCCCCATGAGTTGTCAGTCCGCCCCTGCAGGCGTCCCAATACTTTTGGCAATATAGTGTATATCTCATACTCTCATACATGTGATCAGCCTTACTGAAGCAAGTCAGCTTGATCAATAAGATGGGCATTCACACTGGATATTAATAATAGATGTAGTGTCCCTTTTCCATGCAGCGGGAAAAAAATCTGACAGGGGTTCTAGCCTTCCCATACATTACTAACTTTTTTCTTTTTTTGTCTGCATTGCTTTCATCTCCCTTTCTGTCTGGTAATATGTTGCCACCATGAAAGAAAGTGAGGGGAAATTTCTCTTAGTACTACAACTCAGCAGGGGCTCCAATCCTACCCACTCTATCCCAAACTATTAAATAAAAATTATATATTGAATAATACTCATGCACTACCTAATGGTAAACTAATATAAATAAATAATGACTAAATAAATAATAAAATAGTGATAACTAATAAATAAATAGGGAATAAATAAATAAGGATTGCTGTAACGCACTGCAGTAAATTAATGAAAATAATTTCCTGATCAAGTTAAGGAAGCATCATTGAGAAAGAAAAAGAAATATTGGAGGGATACAAATGATTATGAACAAGATCAAGTGTTCAAATGGCAAACAAACCTTTTGGAAGGAAATGTAGTGTCCACTAACACCACTCCTGAGAAAGAAGTGAGAGTACAAGAAGCAAATAGGATTGAGACACCTAAATATATCAATAATTACCCCATTACTCCAAGGACAAATGAGAGGAAAGCACACCCACCAAATAGGACTCCATCAAGAAGGGATAGACCTATGGGTAATAATGACTATCACAGGAAGCTCCAAGGGAGAAATAATTGGAATAATAATTGGAATAGAAAAAACTGGAACAATAAATTGAACAATAATTGGAACAGAAGAAATAACCAGTATCGGCACCAATCTCAATACCAATATTCATCCTATGAAAGAAGGTGCCCCCTACCATTGAGGAACCTCTATGAACCATTACAAGAGGACTACTATCCAAAAGTGAAACACCAGAAGATTTTTTTAGGATGGAGGGGATACAGATCCCAGAGGAACCAGGAAAGAGAAAGATGGGTGAGGAGAAGCCCGGAGGAATTGCCAAGAAGAAGCCCACAACAAGGAGAGGATGCTGAGCAGGGCACAAAAAAACAAAAGAAAAAGGGAACAATAGATGAAGGAATCTACAATTTAAGTGGGACAGAATTGACCAGAGAGGAAATCAAGGTTTTAGATAAGGGACTCAAATTTGCCCCTATGAAGAATTTAAATAAATTCCAAACCTATGATGATATGCAGAGATATACAATAAATTTGAAGAAATACATGTTGATGAAACCAGCAGAGAGCAAAGGTAGGAGAATGAATGAAGATAATAACATAATTCAAAGCACATTAAGGAAGAAATCCCAGTTCAATCTGAATATTAATGATAATAGGCACATAGAAGTCTTTAAGAGAATGGTTACCGAAGATCTTAACAGTCTTGATATTAAAAAGGCTTGGGGTCCGACAGTCATCTGAAAGGGAATAAAGACATTGGAAGCAAGGAAGGACATTGTAGTAAGATCTGCGGACAAGGGAGGAGGAGTAGTTATATTATCCAAAGAGGCTTACAACAATGAGATGATGAGACCACTACAGGACCAGGGGCGGACTGACAACTTATGGGGCCCCCGGGCAATAGGGGATCATGGGGCCCCTGTGTCCATGCCCAAACTCAAAAAAGCCTATGAAAAAGGTACCAGGGGCATCTCATGGGGCCCCCTACTGAACCCAGGCCCTCGGGCAGTGCCCGAGTTTCCAAATGGTCAGTCCGCCCCTGTACAGGACACTAGCACCTACTCCAAACTCCTTAGCAATCCTACATTACAGTATAAAAATATATTTCCAAAATAGTGACTAAAGGACCCAAAAAATGGAATTCCAAATGGTTGAGAATCCAAGTGTTTAGTACTGGAATCATGTACGGTACCAGTTACAGTCAGGTCCATAAATATTGGGACATTGACACAATTCTAACATTTTTGGCTCTATACACCACCACAATGGATACTCACCTTATATAAGCATACCACCTTATCAGTGAAGCATGGTGGTGGTAGTGTCATGGCGTGGGCATGTATGGCTGCCAATGGAACTGGTTCTCTTGTATTTATTGATGATGTGACTGCTGACAAAAGCAGCAGGATGAATTCTGAAGTGTTTCGGGAATATTATCTGCTCATATTCAGCCAAATGCTTCACAACTCATTGGACGCCGCTTCACAGTGCAGATGGACAATGACCCAAAGCATACTGCAAAAGCAACCAAAAGTTTTTTAAGGGAAAGAAGTGGAATGTTATGCAATGGCCAAGTCAATCACCTGAGCTGAATCCGATTGAGCATGCATTTCACTTGCTGAAGACAAAACTGAGGGGAAAATGCCCCAAGAACAAGCAGGAACTGAAGACAGTTGCAGTAGAGGCCTGGCAGAGCATCACCAGGGATGAAACCCAGCGTCTGGTGATGTCTATGCATTCCAGAGTTCAGGCTGTAATTGACTGCAAAGGATTTGCAACCAAGTATTAAAAAGTGAAAGTTTGATTTATGATTATGATTCTGTCCCATTACTTTTGGTCCCTTAACAAGTGGAAGGCACATATGCAAACTGTTGTAATTCCTACACCGTTCACCTGATTTGGATGTAAATACCCTCAAATTAAAACTGACAGTCTGCAGTTAAAGCACATCTTGTTCGTTTCATTTCAAATCCATTGTGGTGGTGTATAGAGCCACAAATGTTAGAATTGTGTCGATGTCAGAATATTTATCGACCTGACTATATATATATGGTGCCAAAGATCCATAAAGATAAAAACAATCCCCCTGGCAGACCAATGGTCAACGGCATTGACTCGGTTAGCTCTAGAATGGGACAATATATAGATTGGTTCCTACAGCCAGTGGTACAAAAAACTAAATCCTATTTATGGGACTCTAAACACTTAATACAACTTCAAAATCAAGTGAGTTTGGGAAAGGAGAAAGTAATATTTGTTTTGCCTGGGAAGGCTATGAAACTGCTCATTGCTAGAACATATAAACCTTATATAAGGTGAGTGAAACACCTGCTTCTTGTTCATCATACAGTCATATTCATCTGCGTCTTCTGAAGAGGATTGTTTTGCTTGGGAAAGCTCTGAGACTGATCATTGCCAGACTAGAAAATCCTTTCACAGGGTTTTACCTGCCACTTAACAAGCAGCTAAAAAAATCATAATAATGTATTAAAATAGAAAATAGCTTGCCTGTAACAAAACCCTATAGGGTTAATATCTGCTAGATGGGGGTTAATACTACAGCTTCCAACCACGATCAGATCTCACCAGGTGGTTAATGAACCATACCTTGCCCTGCCAGAGAGTAGGAGATAATGAAAATGTTTTGTTAACCTCCCTGGCGGTATGATTATTTCAGATTTTTGGTGCTGAAAGCTGTACCATTTTATTGCATGGAAATATGTATTTTTTTTTTATTGTAGGCCTGTAATTTAGGAATAACTCCCTGAAATCTGTCCGAACAAGAGTCTAGTAAACATTCCGGATATGATAAAACTTGAAACACGAAATCATAAATTATAATTTAATAAATACTCATAAAAAATAATAATATAATAATAATACATTTAATTCAATAATATAATCAAACCAAAAACACTGAAATTTGAAATATAGCGCCAAGTTTGCACATCACTGAGCAAAGTCGCAAAATCGTTTTCAGTGTCTGATGAGGAATTTCCCCCACAAATCATTATCACTCAATTCTGCAAGTGGTTCTGATTTACTATCGCTGTTCTCTAGCCGGTCTAAAACTGATTTTGACCTAAAGGGACGCTTTTTGGGTGTTTCCAGGCAGAAAGAACAGTCAAAATGCAGGCAGGGCGCCGGACAAAGCAGTAGGGACAAAATGTATGTGAAATGCTTTGATACAGTAATGTTTTGCTATAAAATAATCGTTTTAAAAAAAAATGTCATTTTTTTAAAATTTTCAAATTTGCCGCCGAATCCGGCGCCCGTACGTCCCGACGTCACAGGGACCGGAACACGGAAGTTAGATGCCGGCATTGGCTGGAGGAGATGGCCGGGGACGCTGCAGGGGGGACATCGTGGGAGCAAAGGACAAGGTAAGCGCTGTAGGGAATCCCTGTGCAACGCTGCAGTGTATTCCCGAGTGTAGCTCGGGGTTACCGCTTTTGGTACTGAAATTTTACCCCGAGCTACACTTGGGAATACCGTCAGGGAGGTTAAAAAGAGCAACAAAAAGGTAGAAATCTGCAACAGAATTAAAATAATATCCTGCAATATTCACAAACCATCCAAGGGAATTGCTGACATCAAAAAGACCTTCTCCTTTTTTTTTCTCTCTTTTGAGAAACTGGAGAGCACAAACAAATATAAAAGGATGTCCTATATTCCAAAAGGCAATGCTGGCTACAGTAGTCATCCACTGGCAACTCTTCTACCTTCTCTGGAAATGTTGGTTTTTTGAGGGGGTTGGCATACTGGCACAACAGTAAAGCAAACATGAGAAGCCACCAACAGGTTAATGCCATGTGTGAACAGACAAAGTATTATTTTTTGCAGCTGTTAGGCATTGTACTTCCTCTGGAAGAGCTCAGGGTATGCACAGCAGTTGCAGGGAGCAAGGCACAGCAATACATAGCAATGCAGCATTTATTTGGATACAAACCATTTTTAAATTTAGCTCACTCAACCTCCGCCATCCGTCTGTGAACACTGGCACCGCACGGGTGTGAGTGCCTAGAGGAGACTCTGCTGACACCGCTGCCCACTTCACATGGACCCAGTGGACCCCAGACAAGGCTTTTAGCCATGATAAAATCTGCCCGAGGACAAGCAGCGGGGCTCCCTGGATAATGGGTCATTTAGCTAGTACACCAGGGACCACGTCCAGCTGAAACCCACACGCATGGACTGACAGCCAGCCCTTTAGACCAGTCAGGTAGAGGAACACACCTAGGTTCTGCACATGGAAGGAAAAAAAGAGGAACACCTTGGCTTCAGGTGGGCTCACATTTATGAGTTAGCTTCTGGAAGCATGGGGGGGGGGGGGCAGGGCCCTTATCCAGCTGTGCTGACATGGAGCTGTCAGGAAAGTAAGTTATCAAAATAAACCAGAGCAATTAATATTGATTAAAAGAATATATAGATGACATAGTACTATTGTGGAGAGGAGGAGAAACACCCTTGACAGAGTTTCTAGAAGCCTTGAATGGAAATGAGAACATACATTTAACATGGAAATATGATGGGAATTAGATTTGTGGATCTGGAAATTAGAAGAGAAGGAGGGGGACTAAAGACTAAAACCTATTTTAAAGAAGTGGACAGAAACAGCTACAGACCAACTGACAGTTGTCATCATGCCCCTTGGTTGATAATCATTCCCAAGGGTCAATTGATTAGACTATGAATGAATTGTACAGAAAGGAAAGATTTTAAAGAACAATTGAGGCTCATGGGGGACAGATTTATCAATAAAGGATATGACAGAGGATTTATACAACAAAATATTAAAGCGGTTGCAGAAATAGAAAGAAATAAGCTAACTGAAGACAAAACCAAACAGAAGATGACTTTACTAATATGCCCGTTGTTACATAAATATATAGTTAGTCTGGCTGAAAAAAGGCAAAAGTCCATCCAGTTCAACCATTAAAAAAAAAAAAATTATAATCCTATACCCACAGTTGATCCAGAGGAAGGCAAAAAACCCCCAGCAAAGCATGATCCAATTTGCACCTGCAGGCAAAAAAAATCCTTCCTGGTCCCCCGAGAGGCAATTGGACATTCCCTGGATCAACTTGATCTATAAATGTTAGTATCCAGTTATATTCTGTGTTTATAAGAAAGAATCCAGGACTTTTTTAAAGCAATCCACTGAGCTGGCCAGAACCAACTCTTGAGTCTATTCCACATTTACAGAGCTCTTACTGTGAAGAAACCTTTCTGTGTTTGGAGATTACATTTATTTTCCTCCAGATGTAAAGAGTGCCCCCTTGTCCTATGTGATCACCTCAGGGTGAGTAACTCTACACCGAGTTCACTATATGAGCCACTGATGTATTTATACATGGAGATCATATCCCCCCTTATGTATTATACATGGAGATCATATCCCCCCTTATGTATTATACATGGAGATCATATCCCCCCCTTATGTATTATACATGGTGATCATATCCCCCCTTATGTATTATACATGGAGATCATATCCCCCTTATGTATTATACATGGAGATCATATCCCCCCTTATGTATTATACATGGAGATCATATCCCCCCTTATGTATTATACATGGAGATCATATTCCCCCTTATGTATTATACATGGAGATCATATCCCCCCTTATGTATTATACATGGAGATCATATCCCCCTTATGTATTATACATGGAGATCATACCCCCCTTATGTATTATACATGGAGATCATATCCCCCTTATGTATTATACATGGAGATCATATCCCCCCTTATGTATTATACATGGAGATCATATCCTCCCTTATGTATTATACATGGAGATCATATCCCCCCTTATGTATTATACATGGTGATCATATCCCCCCTTATGTATTATACATGGAGATCATATCCCCCCTTATGTATTATACATGGAGATCATATCCCCCCTTATGTATTATACATGGAGATCATATCCTCCTTATGTATTATACATGGAGATCATATCCCCCCTTATGTATTATCCATGGAGATCATATCCCCCCTTATGTATTATACATGGAGATCATATCCCCCTTATGTATTATACATGGAGATCATATCCCCCCTTATGTATTATACATGGAGATCATATCCCCCTTATGTATTATACATGGAGATCATATCCCCCCTTATGTTTTATACCTGGAGAGCATATCCCCCCCTTATGTATTATACATGGAGATCATGTCCCCCACCCCCCCTTATGTATTATACATGGTGATCATATCCCCCCTTATGTATTATACATGGAGATCATATCCCCCTTATGTATTATACATGGAGATCATATCTCCCTTATGTATTATACATGGAGATCATATCCCCCTTATGTATTATACATGGAGATCATATCCCCCCTAATGTATTATACATGGTGATCATATACCCCCTTATGTATTATACATGGAGATCATATCCCCCCCTTATGTATTATACATGGAGATCATATCCCCCCCTTATGTATTACACATGGTGATCATATCCCCCCTTTGTATTATACATGGAGATCATATCCCCCCTTATGTATTATACATGGAGATCATATCCCCCTTTTGTATTATACATGGAGATCATATCCCCCTTTTGTATTATAAATGGAGATCATATCCCCCCTTATGTATTATACATGGAGATCATACCCCCCTTATGTATTATACATGGAGATCATATCCCCCCTTATGTATTATACATGGAGATCATATCCCCCTTATGTATTATACATGGAGATCATATCCCCCCTTATGTATTATACATGGAGATCATATCCCCCCTTATGTATTATACATGGAGATCATATCCCCCCTTATGTATTATACATGGAGATCATATCCCCCCTTATGTATTATACATGGTGACCATATCCCCCTTATGTATTATACATGGAGATCATATCCCCCCTTATGTATTATACATGTTTATCATTTCCCCCCTAATGTATTATACATGGTGATCATATACCCCCTTATGTATTATACATGGAGATCATATCCCCCCTTATGTATTATACATGGAGATCATATCCCCCCTTATGTATTATACATGGAGATCATATCTCCCTTATGTATTATACATGGAGATCATATCCCCCCCTTATGTATTATACATGGAGATCATATCCCCCCCTTATGTATTATACATGGTGATCATATCCCCCCTTTGTATTATACATGGAGATCATATCCCCCCTTATGTAATATACATGGAGATCATATCCCCCCTTATGTATTATACATGGTGATCATATCCCCCCTTATGTATTATACATGGTGATCATATCCCCCTTATGTATTATACATGGTGACCATATCCCCCTTATGTATTATACATGGAGATCATATCCCCCCTTATGTATTATACATGTTTATCATTTCCCCCTAATGTATTATACATGGTGATCATATACCCCCTTATGTATTATACATGGAGATCATATCCCCCCCTTATGTATTATACATGGAGATCATATCCCCCCTTATGTATTATACATGGAGATCATACCCCCCTTATGTATTATACATGGAGATCATATCCCCCCTTATGTATTATACATGGAGATCATATCCCCCTTATGTATTATACATGGAGATCATATCCCCCCTTATGTATTATACATGGAGATCATATCCCCCTTATGTATTATACATGGAGATCATATCCCCCCTTATGTATTATACATGGAGATCATATCCCTCCTTATGTATTATACATAGTGATCATATCCCCCCTTATGTATTATACATGGAGATCATATCCCCCCTTATGTATTATACATGGAGATCATATCCCCCCTTATGTATTATACATGGAGATCATATCCCCCCTTATGTATTATACATGGAGATCATATCCCCCTTATGTATTATACATGGAGATCATATCCCCCTTATGTATTATACATGGAGATCATATCCCCCCTTATGTATTATACATGGTGACCATATCCCCCTTATGTATTATACATGGAGATCATATCCCCCCTTATGTATTATACATGGTGATCATATTTCCCTTATGTATTATACATGGTGATCATATC
This sequence comes from Staurois parvus, assembly GCF_062004578.1. Lineage (NCBI taxonomy): Eukaryota > Metazoa > Chordata > Amphibia > Anura > Ranidae > Staurois > Staurois parvus. The sequence goes on from NW_028318493.1 coordinate 6,125,073, forward strand.
CCCCCTTTTGTATTATACATGGAGATCATATCCCCCCTTTTGTATTATACATGGAGATCATATCCCCCCTTATGTATTATACATGGAGATCATATCCCCCTTATGTATTATACATGGAGATCATATCCCCCTTATGTATTATACATGGAGATCATATCCCCCTTATGTATTATACATGTTTATCATATCCCCCCTTATGTATTATACATGGTGATCATATACCCCCTTATGTATTATACATGGAGATCAAATCCCCCCCTTATGTATTATATATGGAGATCATATCCCCCCCTTATGTATTATACATGGAGATCATATCCCCCCTTATGTATTATACATGGTGATCATATCCCCCCTTATGTATTATACATGGAGATCATATCCCCCCTTATGTATTATACATGGTGATCATATCCCCCTTATGTATTATACATGGTGATCATATCCCCCTTATGTATTATACATGGAGATCATATCCCCCCCTTATGTATTATACATGGAGATCATATCCCCCTTATGTATTATACATGGAGATCATATCCCCCCTTATGTATTATACATGGAGATCATATCCCCCTTCATCTCCTCTTCTCAGAGAGAATAAATTCAGTTCCTCTAATCTTCCCTCATAGCTGAGCTCCTCCATGCCTCTTATCAGTTTAGTTACCCTTCTCTGTACTTTCTCCAGTTCCCCAATGTTCTTTTTTGTGAATTGGTGCCCAAAACTGAACTGCATATTCCAGATGAGGTCTTACTAATGATTTGTACCGGGGGAAATGATATCTCTCTCTCTGGAGTCTATACCTCTCCTAATACAAGAGAGGATTTTGCTCGCTTTAGAAACCGCAGCTTGGCATTGCATGCCATTATTAAGCTTGTGATCTACAGAACTCCCAGATCCTTCTCCACCATTGATTCCCCCAGTTGTACCCCCCTAGTATGTATGATACATGCATATTCTTAGCCCCCAAGTGCAGAACCTTACATTTATTAACATTAAACCTCATTTGCCACATAGTTGCCCAATTACACAGAGCATTGAGGTCGGCTTGTAAATTGGAGACATTCTGTAAGGACGTTATTCCACTGCACAGCTTGGTGTCATCTCCAAAGACTGAAATGGGATTTATAATCCTAGACCCTATATTATTTATAAATATATTAAAAAGTAAGGGTCCCAACACTGAACCTTGGGGTACACCACTGACACCCCTAGACCATTCAGAGTATGAATCATTAACCACTACTCTCTGAATACGATCTTCTAGCCAGTTTTCTATCCATTTACATACAGATTTTTCCAAGACCGTGGACTTTACCTTACACATTAGCCATGTGTGGGGAACTGTGTCAAACGCTTTTGCAAAATCCAAGTATACCACGTCCACCGCCACCCCTCTGTCCAAGTATACCACGTCCACCGCCACCCCTCTGTCCAAGTATTCCATGTCTACAGCCACCCCTCTATCCAAGGTTTTGCTCACCTCCTTATAAAAAGAAATCAGATTGGTTTGACAACGTTTGTCTTTCATGAATCCATGCTGACTGTTGCTTAAAATATTTTTTTTCCAGCAAGAACTCATCTATGTGGTCTTTTATTAAACTCGCCAGTATTTTCCCAACTATAGAAGTTAAACTATAATTACTTGGTAAAGATTTTGACCCCTTTTTCGATATTGGCACCACATTAGCCTTACAGCAATCCAGTGGTACTATGCCAGTCATTAAAGGGTCCCTAAAAATGAGAAACAATGGCTTTGAAATGACAAAGCTCAATTCGTTAAGGACCAATGGGTGTATGCCATCCGGTCCAGGTGCTTTATTCACCTTTATTCTGTCTAAATATTTTTGGGTCATATCAATTGTGAGCCAATGTAGATCATCTGGAGCTGTGATAATACCACGCCTATTATGGACAAGAGCTCCCCCTAACCCTTTTTGCACACAGAGCTGAAGAAGGTATTTAATAAATTTGCCTTCTCTTTGTCCTCAGTCACCCACTCTAGATTATTTTGTAAAGGACCTACATGCTTGGACCTGACCTTTTTACTATTAATATATCTGAAGAATTTTTGGGGGTTGGTCCTGCTATCTTTTGCAATCTGTCGTTTGTTTTCAATTTTTATTTTGCATATTCTGTTATATTCTTTTTTATATTTAATAAATGCTCTTTTCTTATTATCTATAGCTTTTTTAACTTTGGCCATAAGCCACATAGGTTTGATTTTTAGCCTTTTAAACATGTTGCCCATGGGAATATATTTTTCAGTGTGTTCACATACAGTCTTTTTGAAGAACTCCCATTTCTGTGTTGTGTTCATCGATGCCAATATTCCCTCCCAGTCTAAGTCTTGGAGAGCAGCTCTCAGCCTTGGAAAATTAGCTCTCTTAAAATTTAGCTAACATTAAATGAAATCATGTTATGGTCACTGCTACCCAGATGTTTTTATATGGACATTCGTAATAAGCTCTGCATGGTTTGAGATTACTAGGTCCAGCAGAGCATCATTCCTAGTAGAGGCTTCTATGAACTGTATCATAAAATTGTCCTGTAGTAGTTTTAACATTTTTGCCCTTTAACTGTTCCTGCAGTACCATTACTCCAGTCAATTTGCTAAAATCCCCCATTATTATCACTGTTCCAGCCCTTGCAGCCCTTTCGATCTGTGCAAGGAGCTGAGTCTCTACCTCCTCATTAACACTGGGAGGCCTATAACAAACTCCAATGATTACCTTTGCAGTACAGACCCCCATGTGCAGTTCCACCAATAATACTTCAGCCTCATCACACTGTCCATCAACTAGGTCCTCTTTCACACTCGCTCTGGGATCACCTCTCACATAGAGACAGACACCACCGCCTTTACAAATTTACCCTATCTCTCCGAAAGAGAACATAGCCAGGAATATTGTCTTGGATTACAGTATTCAACATAGGAAAATAGAAGGAACTTTTAAGAAACATTTGGATATTTTAAAATGGGATAAACACCTGAGTCAAATCTTACCAACACAGGCCCGATTTATTTATCAGAGGGCGCCCACGATAACAGGATAGTAAAGAATGTGATTGACCCACCAGTCTATAAAAAATCATCCTTTGAGGGGAAGGGATTTTTTCCCTGCAGAAAATGTTTTGCATGTATGAAAGCAAAGGGTAATGTCAAGAGAAGAGACAGCTTGACATCGACATTTACCGGGAAACCATATAACATCAAGGATTTCATCTCCTGTAGGAAGGAAGGGGTAGTCTATGTACTTCAGTGCCAATGCTCCAAGCAATATGTGGGCAGAACTAAAAGGCCCCTATGGAAAAGAATAAAAGAACATGTGCAGAATATCATAAAAGGATATACGCAACATAGTGTTTCAAAACATTTTTCTTTATGCCATAATAAGGATCTTTCCTTGAGGAATGGGGACTGAAAGCTATAAAAAACATTGGAGTGGTAGCAACAAAGTACGTGTGTTGAGCCAAAGTGAATCAAGATGGTATTATGAGCTCTGCACTTTAGTCCTGAACGGGATACATATCGAGTTTGACATTAATTGTTGATCTCAGACTATTAAAGCCTATGGATGGGATCATTAATAATAGTAGCCTGTAGAGGGCACATGTTGGCCAGGGGTTTGGCTAAAAGCATGAAATTTCCTCTATCATATTTTTTGCATTTTCTTCTTTCTTTTATTTAATTCTTATTTTTTTATTCTTTTTTCTTTCTAATTTTATTTGTTTGCATATTTTGTATTTGTTAAATCCTCTATCCATTATTTTTATTTTAATTAAGGATTTTAATCTGGAGCTCCAGTTATTACACTGTTTGGCGGTTCTTTTTATTGATATTTGATATATTAAAATGCATTAGGTAGAATGGGGACTCGATCGCCATCCTGTGCCCTATTTTTAGTATAACACCAGCTATTACATTGTATTCTACCAATACAGAAGTTGAATACTTCCACCCTTATTTAAATGAGATGATGATCACCCGACCCTATACCTGAGGAAGTCACATGATCTGTGACGCAACATGTTGGAGGACGGAGCCGGGTGACTTAATTTCTGGACGTACATTTTAAGGTGTATATTTTGGGAATTTAAAAAAATTGGAACAGGAGAAAGGGATACTGGAGATGTACTTTAACCACTTGCCCTCCTGAGGATTTACCCCCCTTAATGACCAGGCCTCTTTTTGCTACTCGGCGCTGCACTAATTCAACTGATAATTGCGCAGTCATGCAATGCTGCTTTCAAACGAAATTTAAGTCCTTTTTTTCACACAAATAGAGCTTTCTTTAGGTGGTATTTGATCACCTGTGCGCTTTTTATTTTTCACGCTATAAACAAAAAAAGACCAAAAATTTTGAAGAAAAACGATATTTTTTACTTTCAGCTATTAAAAATATATAGTAAACTCAAAGTTAGTTATAAATTTAGGCCAAAATGTATTCTGCTCCATGTTTTTGGTAAAAAAAAATCCCAATAAGTGTATATTGATTGCTTTGTGTGAAAGTTATAGCGTCTACAAACTATGGTATAGATACTGCAATTTACGCCATTTTTTTGCTATACATCGCTGCGCTAGTTTAACGGACAATTGCGCGGTCATGCAATACGGTACATAAATGAAATTTACATCCTTTTTTTCCCACAAACTGAGCTTTCTTTTGGTGGTATTTGATCGCCTGTGCATTTTTTATTTTTTGCGCTATTAAAAAAAAGGCTGACAATTTTGAGGAAAAAAAGCAATATTTTGGACTTTTTGCTATAAAACATGTCCAGTAAAAAAAAATTTAAAAATCAAATTTATTAATACATTTCTGCCAAAATGCATTCTGCGACATGTCTTTGCTACAAAAAACCCAATACGTGTAAATTAATTGGTTTACGTGAAAGTTATAGTGTTTACAAATGGCGGGAAAGATACTGGGATTTTAATTTTTTTTATACTAATAATGGCGGCGATCAGCGACTTATGGAGGCGATCAGTGACTTATGGCGGCGATCAGCGACTTATGGCGGGACTGCGGGTCTGCGGCAGACATTCTGACACTGGGGGGAACTGACTTGGGGTCACTGACATCCCCAGTGACACCAATACAGTGATCAGTGCAAAAAAAAAACACTGACACTGTACTAATGGCACTGGGGAGGAAGGGGTTAAGTTTATTATTCAGTGAAAGGGTTAACTGTGTGAGGGGAGTGTTTTACTAGGGGGCGGGGGGGAATTTACTGCAGGGAACACTGCTGATCAGGAGAGATAAACTCTTCTGTCCCGATCAGCGTGTCAGGAGCTGTCAGGGAACTGACAGAAAGCACAGCTACTGCAGCTGTGCTCTCTGTCACTGATTGCCGCTAATCGCCGGTAACAACCGGCTGTGACCCGGCGACTGACATCTGCGGCCGTGATCGGAGGGACAGGTAGGGCGGCGGCGTGCCTCACGCGCGCCCCCTACCTGTTTTAAAAACACACGTATTAAAGCTTGGTTTTGCCCAGCCGTGCCGCCCTGCCGCCGTATTTCTACAGTGGCTGGGCGGCATGTGGTTAAGGCACCTATTATCATCTTAATACAGTATGACAGTATTAGAAATTCTGTATATAGCCCAACAGAACAGACAGTGCACAGTCCACGTGTGTTTATCTGCTTTACAGCAAAAAGGGAACAGGAACCTTTATTCAGAAAAAAGACATAGAGTATATCATAGATGCAGCTACAAACATATAAACACTGCCATCTACTGGTTGAAGAATATATATCTACTGAGTACTGATGTAGTTGTTGCACAAAATACATGGACACTGTATTCCAACACCTCCACTCGACAACTACTCCTTATATTGGTCTCATCTAGGATCTCAGTTCTATAAATCTGTTTCTTGTAAGCAGCTCTGTCAAAACATCTGCAATTTGGTTTTAATGCTACGTGAGCAACATCAAATAATTATTTAGCTGGGATGCCTTTATTGCTGCTGGTGGATTTTCTGATTGAAGCCTCTTGTGGCCTGGTTTCTTCTTTTACAATGTGGATTGTTCGCATTAATTTCTAACTTTGTGCCACTTTGTTGCTTATCTTCATGTGACACTCATGTGGGATTTCCCTCAGTTTGAAGCATTTGTGTTAGTTCATGAAATTTTGAACACACTGACGTTTCACCTTGTGTGTGTCTTGGTGTAGAATTCTGTATTGCTTTTGAGATAAACTGTACCCCACAAGTACACCTTCCTTTGCGAAAGCATCCCATTTTGTAATTTTTTTCATTTGGGATGTGCACATAGGCTTTACTTCCAAAAATTTTTAGATTCAAATTCGGTGACTTCATCTTGGAGATGTGGTTATAATTGCCCCCCAGTATGTGGTTGGCATATCTGCATTAAAACAGCATGGGTATTCCACTCTGTTTGAGAGTGCGGTCCATTCTTTCTGCAACCCCATTTTGTTCTGGGTTGTATGGTACAATAGTTTGAAACATTACGCCATTCTTTCTGAGAATCGCCTGTGTTTTATCACCTGTATATTCATTTCCATTGTCTGTGAGCCAGGGACGTCCCTAGGGTTGGTGTCACCCAGTGCGATAACACTTGGTGACACCCCCTTCCAATGATCCCTGCAGAATGGATCGGATCTGCGGATTGAGCATAATGAATCAGACACCAGTCCATTATGCTCAATCTGCAGATCCGATCCATTCCGTATAGGTTGCATGCTGACGATCCCCACATGATGGATCGGATCTGCGGATTGAGCATAATGGATTGGAGTCCGATCCATTATACTCCCCAATCCTCAGATCCAATCCATCCTGATGTGATAGTCGGCTTGCTTTACAACTTACTTTTTCCTGGAGCGGGTCCGGTGTCACCCCATGTGGTAGGTGTCACCCGGTGCGGTGCGCACCCCCGCACCTGCCTAGGGATGCCCCTGCTGTGAGCAATACACTCAGCATTTTGCCAAATGTGTTGCTTACTTGAGCCAAATACTGTTCATGTTTCTGTGGTACTTCACTTTTGTTATGTAACAAATACAGTGAGGTATACCTAGAGTAATCATATATCAAAGTTAGAAAATACCTCTTCTTTCCTGGAGTAAATTTTTCCATTGGACCACAAATAATTTAGTTTGTTTCTGCATTCTAGCTTTCCTGATTCTACAATCTGCTTGTAAATGGCCTTGTTTCTTGCGCACATAGCATTCACATGTTTCTGGTTGCATGTTACTGTTTTTATTCCTATTTTTTGTCTTTAAAGCAGACTCTGCAACAGAAGCACCATCACTGTTAATGCTTCCTATCATATTCGTCCACAAGCTTGCCCTTAACATATTCCAATGTCAAAAGTAGTAGTCAAAAGTTATAAGTATATAATAGTTATAAGTATATAATAGTATGGAAGTATGAGTAGTAGGTAAGACCGTCCTACTAGTGGGATAACTGGTTTCTCTAGATCTACATATAGGAGTGGCTTTATAAGACGTGTTTCATCCTGTGTCTGCGGGTCTATGTGGGGGAGTACTTTAAATCCATAGACCCATCATCCCTGGACAGGCTGATATTCCTTACGGATACTTAGTGATACTACCCCGGGAAGGAACAAGGATCCATAGTGTTTGGCACATTATCTGATGACCCATCCCATAGAGGGAAGATCTTTCAACGTCAAGTTCCAATAGATGACATCTGGATTTATTATATCAAAGCGCTATCATTATGCACATCCGGTGAGTGCGCATTTTTTACACCACCACAACACTTCTCGCTGGACCAAGATGTACTAAAGTCACCAAATTGGAACTTTTTTATTTCATTGAGATATTAGTCACTTTTATTGGTATTGTATTGCCCTTTTGGACAATATATATATATTTATTGATCTTAGCGCTGCACGATTTTATGTTTAATATTCCAATGTCAGTTCATCATTTGGGCTTGCATCAAGTGCTGTGACAAGCGTTTCATAACTTTCTGGTAAACCACTAAGTAATAGTGCTGCAACATGAAAATCTATTATTTCTTCTCCTATACCTCTCCAGCGTTCAGCCATTTTCAAGGTGTGCATTATGTAATCCTGCATATCCTGGCCTTTCATCAGTTTGGTTTGGTATAGCTTTCTAATCAAATACAGTTTATTGCTGAGATTAGCTCTTTCATGCACCTTTTGTAATACTTTATGTAAGTGTGAAACTGCTAAACAAATGTGGGAAGAATAGGTATGATTTGGCCATCTTCTATGCTAAGAGAGATTGCTCTCTGAGCTTCTGATCTTTCTCTATCCACTCATCTGAAAGATGTTCTGGCCTGACTTAATTTATACATTTCCAAATACCTTCTCTTATTAGCAGCATTTTTATCTTGAATTTCCAAGATTGGTAGTTCTGTTTACCAATGAAAGCTTTGTTGCCACTGTGTTACTGTCCATTTTCTTTTATTCTAATTTGCTAAATCCAGCTATGACTTCCCATAACCTGTTAGAAATGCTGTATATAGCCCTACAGAACAAACAGTACACAGTCCAAATGTGTTTTTCTGCATTACAGCAAAAAAGGAAACAGGAAACTATATTCAAAGAAAATACATAGAGTATACCTATTAGATTGTAAGCTCCAAGGAGCAGGGCCCTCCTATCCCTGTTGTATTGAACTGTATTGTTGCTGTATTGTCTCCCTTTATATAGTAAAGCGCTGAGCAAACTGTTGGCGGTATATAAATCCTGTATAATAATAATAATAGTATGCCATAGATGCAGCTACAAACCTATAAACCTTGCCATCTACTGGTCGAAGAATATATCTCTACTGAATACTGATGTAGTTGTTGCACAAAATACATGAACACTGTATCCCAACACATAGATACAATACTTTGAAATCCAGAGCTTTTATTGTGCTGTCTTTAGCCAGGCTATAAGTCCGATTATGTCCAAGTGCAACTAGATATAATGATTAAAAAAAAAAAAAATCAAACAACACAACCCCTATTTGAATATTGGCCAGGAGGGAAGACAAAAAGAAACAGAAGACTTTACAATGGAGGCATCAGAGAGAACAAACATTGGAAATAATGTATCTAGGTAGAGAGCTGGAGAGATGGAGCAATGGGGTGACATTGACATGGTACGTGGGTGAGTGGTTCTCTGTTTTTCATTGCCATATGGAGAAATTAGGGGCCTATAGTCACAAAAATGTTTAACCACTCTGTGGTTTAGAGGGGAAATCAAGAAACAGGAAACAAAAGCATAATTGCGGCATTATCGCTCAAGGAATACACATTTCAGTAGGAAAAAAATCAAAACACATTGTTGTCACACAAAGACTTTTAGCCCTTTTAGTTTTACTGTTGAGAGACCCTTGACATTTGTGATTTTTCAGAAAAATGGTCTGCCATAAGTTTTCATTTATTTCCGTCTTAATTGAGTCTTCTTGTAGAAAATGCTAAACAACATGCAAGTTCCTTTGATGACATATAAAAAAAACAGATGCTAAATCTTTGCTAGAAAATCACTGTAAATTGGAATAGACTACTAGATGTCTAATAAAAGCTGAAGTTTAATCTACTTATATTTTACCTTCCTTGATTCCCCTCCCCTTCCCCCAAAGCTCCTCTCACCCATTTTTTAATATAAAATCTTTTCATTTTTAAACATGCCTTATTGCCTTATTTTGGACCCAGCAAGGTCATCACTGGGTATCTGTGTTCCTCTATGCAATGCAGAGAGAGGACAGCAGGATGCTTCCTGAAAGCATCACAGTGGCTTTTTTCACAACTCATTTCATGAGCTGTGAGCCCTGATGGGGAGTCATACTGAGCACAGTGCCACCCTTATTTTTCCAAATTTGCAAGTCTGTAGCAAACCATCAGATTTAAATCTTGTATCCATAGGGTCATGTAGAGATCTGACTCATTCCATATACCCATATTGCCTCCAAAACAGCCCTGACCTTGCTGAGGCATGGACTCCCCTGGACCTCTGAAGCTGAAGGTATGCTGTGGTACCTGGCACCACACCTTCAGTAGCAAATCACTGCCTCTGCTGGCTTGCCTTTTTCCCATAGTGCACCCTGCCGCCATCTTTTCCCCAGGTAATTGATTTCCACACACCTGGCCATCCACATGATGTAAAAGAAAACGTGATTCATCAAACCAGGCCACCTTCTACCTTTGCTCCGTGGTCCAGTTCTGATGCTCATATGCCCATTGTAGGCACTTTTGGCTGTGGACATGGGTCACCGAGGTCAGCATGACTGGTCTGTGGCTACGTAGCCCCATGCCCAGTAAACTGTGATGCACTGCGTGTTCTGACACCTTTCTATCAGAACCAGCATTAACTTTTTTTCAGTAGTTTGAGCTACATTAGCTCTTCTATTGGATCAGACTACATGGGTCAGTCTTTGCTCTCCATGTGCATCAAGGAGCCTTGGCCACCTATGACCCTGTCACTGGTTCACCAGTTTTCCTTCCTTGGACCACTTTTGGTTGGTCCTGACCACTGCAGACCAGGAACAGCCCACAAGAGCTGCAGTGTTCTTTCGAAGTATTGGCAATACATCATTAACAGTGACGCTACTTCCAGTGACATGATTTCTGGTCTTTTGAGTCAGTGTACCGTCGCGATTGTTGTCGGCATCCAACTTTCCTGTTTGATTTCTGCTTCATCTCTAATTTTTCTCCTATTGACCTGTTCCCCAATGGACTGGCCACCCTCTAGGGCAAATGGCAGCCAGCTGAATTTTTAGTGAACTTCTAAGGGGTCCCAAGACCCTTTTACTAATTCAGCAAACAGCAAACTGACTGGAGGCAAACTTCCGCTTCTAACAAACTCCCTGACCTGATAAGAGCCCATGTTATGGGGGATCAACTCCCCTCTAATGGTACTTCAAATTAAAAGAGATCATTATACTGTATTAGACAAAATACGGCAAGTTTCACTGGAGCTGTGCAAATGTTCTACATTTTTATACAGAGACCCCATAGAGTTTTTTGATAAATTTGATCATATTGTCTTATTCTATGAAGAAATGATCGATCACATCGTTATGTGTATGGCTGCTACAAGGGCTCATTCACATCAGTTGCGTTGACCTGTGTTGATCAACGCAGCTGCAATGCAAGGACACCGATAAAAACAATTGTTCTTCATGTGCCCTGTTTACAGCATACAAGTGCATCAGCATGCGTTGCGTATAAGCACATGCATGTCTGCAAAAAAACACACAAAAATGAATTGCAATAGAGTTTATAGAGTTAAATATATACTCTATGCATACAGTATATGTGGCCTCACTTAAGTGGGTCTTCTTCTGTGGGGCTGCATACGTGGGTACCTGTGTTTGTGTTGGGAGTGCACAGCGTGAGGCCTGAGCCTCACCAACACCTCTAGGTCTTTCATGAGTGACGGGAGGACCAGCTCCTAATCACATGATCATTATGATAACCATCCCATATGGAAGAAAAATATATTTGAAATATATTTTAAAAATATTCTTCCCAAATATATTGACATATATTTGAAATACTACAATTTTGGCCATATTCAATATATTTAAAAATATATTTCAGTAAATATATATTTATATACAGTATATATATATATATACAGTTGCAAGAAAAAGTATGTGAACCCCTTGGGATTATGTGGAGTTTTGCATGAATTGGGCATAAAATGTGCTCTGAACGTCATCTAAGTCACAACAATAGAAGAACACAGTCTGCTGAACATAATACTACACAAACATTAGATGTTGCAATGGTTTAATTGCACATAACATGTAAACATTCACAGTGCAGGGAGGAAAAAGTACGTGAGGCCCTAGCTTAATGACTTCTCCCAGAGCTAATTGGAGTCAGGAGTGAGCCAACCTTGACTCCAATCAGTGTGATGATATTGGATGAGTTGCTGACAGCTGTCCTGCTGTAAGGGACCGCCCGGCGGTACTACTAGCACTCCACTGAATAGGCGTCCCCAGCGCACGGAATCTAAGTCCCAGGGTGCTTGTTCACCAGGGCCCCTGATGGTGGGGATGGACTTGGAGCTCCCTGAGACCAGGTCGTGACTACTGGGTGCGCCCGTCAGTGGTAGTAGTATGCGCAAGGGGCTCCCACGGGGAAGAGTCTGATGTGAGGAGGTCGGAAGACCCCACTGCAAGGGATGGATGGATGAGCAAGGTCAGACGGGCCGGGTCGGTAACAGAGAGGACGGCAAGGTACAAGGCAGCGGGCATAGAATGGTCGGGTCACACGCCAGGTCAGCAACAGCAGGTCAAATCCAATAGGGGGCATCCAGGAGAGAGGTCAGGCAAAGCAAGGGTCAGAGCAGGAGAAAGCAGCAAGGTCAGGTTCAATCCGGGTCAAAACTTACAAGGGGTACAGGATCACAGGTTCACAGGATGCAGGGAAGACCAGAAGGCACTGAATGACAGCTCAGGGCCATTTAAATATCCCGCCCTGCGCTGCCATTAGTGCCCAGCGGGCGGCCGCGGCTTCTACTGCGCATGCGCGAACTCGAACGCCGCGGCCGGCCCGGACCTAGTGCCCGTGTCCCTGCACAGGGCGGTGCACTGCGCCTGCGCCGGGACCATCGCGGCAGGGATCGAGGAGATCCCTGACACCTGCCCTTAAAAAACACACACCTGTTTTGGGTTTACTGGTTTCAAGAAGCAATGTCTGATGTGAACCGTGCCTCGCAGAAAAGAGCTCTCAGAAGAACTACGATCAAGAATTGTTGACTTGCATGAAGCTGGAAAGGGTTACAAAAGTATCTCCAAAAGCCTTGATGTTCATCTGTCCACAGTAAGACAGACTGTCTACAAATGGAGAAAGTTTAGCACTGTTGCTACTCTCCCTAGGAGTGGTCGTCCTGTAAAAATGACTGCAAGAGCACAGCGCAGAATGCTGCATGAGGTAAAGAAGAATCCCAGAGTGTCAGCTAAAGACCTACAGAAATCTCTGGCACATGCTAACATTTTTGTTGACACATCTACAATAAGGAAAACATTAAACAAGAATGGAGTACATGGGAGGACACCACGGAGGAAGCCATTGCTGTCCAAATAGAATATTGCAGCACGTTTGAAGTTTGCAAAAGAGCACCTGGATGTTCCACAGCACTACTGGCAAAATATACTGTAGACAGATGAAACCAAGACTGAGTTGTTTGGGAAGAACACACAACACTATGTGTGGAGAAAAAAAGGCACAGCACACCAACATCAAAACCTCATCCCCACTGTAAAACATGGCGGAGGGAGCATCATGGTTTGGGGCTGCTTTGCTGCCTCAGGGCCTGGACGGATTGTTGTCATTGATGGGAAAATTAATTCCAGAGTTTATCAAGACATTTTGCAGGAAAACGTACGACCATCTGTCCACCAACTGAAGCTCCGCAGAGGATGGGTGATGCAACAGGACAATGACCCAAAGCATACAAGTAATTCAACAAAACAATGGCTGCAACAGCACAGAATACGCCTTCTGGAGTGGCCCAGTCAGAGTCCTGACCTCAACCCGATTGAAATGCTGTGGCATGACCTTAAGAGAGCGATTCACACCAGACATCCCAAGAATATTGCTACACTGAAACAGTTTTGTGAAGAGGAGTGGTCCAAAATGACTCCAGATCGTTGTGCAGGTCTGATCTGCAACTACAGGAAACGTTTGGTTGAGGTTATTGCTGCCAAAGGAGGGTCAACCAGTTATTAAGTCCAATGGTTCACATACTTTTTCCTCCCTGCACTGTGAATGTTTACATGGTTTGTGCAATTAAACCATGGCAACATCTAATGTTTGTGTAGTATTATGTTCAGCAGGCTGTGTTCTTCTATTGTTGTGATTTAGATGACGTTCAGAGAACATTTTATGCCCAATTCATGCAAAACTCCACGTAATCCCAAGGGGTTCACATACTTTTTCTTGCAGCTGTATATATGTGTGTGTGTGTGTAAACGAGTGCAGCGCTAAAAGTACTAAAATAACACAATATAGTGCATTAAATAAAAAATGTATCAATATAAGTTAGAAGCGGAGCAATAAAGTGCATCGTATAAGAGTGCAGAAAATGATCCGCATATGGTATAACACAACTATTAATGCATTTAAAAATGTAAAAAGTAATATGGGACAGCAAAGTGCATCATATAAAAATGCAAAAGGCAATCAAGGGGATGAACTTCGAATAATAAAATTATAATGTGCCTTATATATGCAGAGATAATGTCCGTGATATCATATACAATATAAATAAAATATATATTAGGTAAAGGACAAAATATTAAGGGTAATAAAAATTAATATTGTCTATGATATAATGTGATCCACATAAGTGTCCGTTATATAATAAGGTGCAGCAAACTGAAGTGCTGGATGTGAACGTGATAGCAATCCCGTAGGGAAATCTGCCACCTCTAATAGATGTACACTCACCAGAATGTAACTGCTAACAGGCATATCAAGCAACACATCTTGAGGTAGAGGCAGCCAAGAGAATAGGATGGACTTACATCTAGGGCTTTAGACGAAATGGGAGCCTTTGTCCTGAGGAAAAACAGCTCACCACAAGAGCCAGAGAGTTGTATATAGTGTAGTAGTGTATTTTGTATGTTAAATGATAAAAATTCCACGTGGAGACACAAATAAAATCAATCCTATAAATACTAAGATAGCCACCTCTCCGTCCTTCTGCAGCGGCAAAGTGACATCAGTAAAAGGCTCCACCCAACGCGTTTCGTGCGCATGTATTTCTTCAGGGGTACGCCCTTTTGCTAATGTCATGCTCTGGCTTCATTTAAATAGTGTCAGGAATGGACTCACCGCTGGTGATGCTGGGGCTCACCTACCATGTGGGCTGCAGTACCGGTGCTTGCCAGCAGGTGCTTTCAGCAGCCAGGATCTCACTCCTGCTATCAAGCCATCACCTGAGGCTGATTGCAGGAGGTGTATTTAAGCAGGACCAGGCCTGCAATCAGTGCCTTGGTGTTTGTTTCCCATGAGCCCCTGTACCTGATCCTGTCGTCTGCCTGCCTGGTTCCTCTGCTTGACTGTGACACTGATCGAACTCTGCCTGCACTGACCCTGGCTATTCCTGACCTTTCTCCTGCCTGCTCCTTTGTACCTTGTCTGCCCGATTGTTCCTGACCCGGACTGCCTGACCACTCTACCTCTCCAGCCCTGACTACGCCTGTCTGTGTTCCTGTCAAGGTCCTACCTTTTCCCAGAGGTTATGCTACTCCATGTGCTGACATCCATCTTGGATTTCTGCAGAGTATGGTGGGAGTCTTTTATGCCTTCAGGCCTCTGCGGTCCATCCCCCAGAGGGGTGTGGTTGATCACATATAAGCCTGTTGTCCGCACGTGCCCTTTGCATTCGTGTCTTGTGTGTTAGTGTTGCAACAGCTCTGTTTATACTCTCGTGACTCTCCTGGAATCTGACTCGGCTTGTGACTAGACCATTCTCTGCGGTTTCCTTTGATCTGACCTTCCGTTGCTGAACCCGGCCTGTGACCTGTGATTCTTGTCTACTGTTCTGTACTGTTTGTCCCGTTGTTGTCGACCCTGCAGCTGGGGTGTCTCGGGGGCCGCGACCTGGTTCCTGGCTGCATCAAGTCCATCCCCACCATCAGGGGCCCTGGTGAAGGGCAGCCTGGGACTTAGACTCCGCGCCCTGAGGGACTCTGGTCTGTGGGTGGTGGTTGTCGTCAGTCAGTGCGGGACCCTGCCACTAGGCCTGCCTGTCCATTCCACAGCTCCTGCCCTGACAGTTCCTGAACATACTGACATTGTTTTGTTTTATACTGTGCGTTTGTATACTCGTGTAGTTCTTAATAAATTATATTCTTATTTCATCACTCCTGAAGCCTGCCATTCCCTGTGTCAGTCCACACACCTCTGGTCATACCTGGATCCCTGACAAATAGCCTACGGGATGCAAAATCAATTATATATATATATATATATATATATACATACTGTATGTTGAAATGCGTTTTTTATTACAAAATATATGAAAAATATTTTTTAAAATACATCTCAAATATACTGTATGTCTTTAAAAATACAAATCTACATTTTTGGAATGCATTTACAAATATATGTAAAAATATATGTTAAAATGACTTTTTTATATGTTAAAAAAAATCTGAATAATATGAGAATGCTTTGCTGTGTTTTATGATCTCATCCTACACATGGGGGGGGGGGGGGGGAACTCATTCTCCAAAACACAGCAAAGCATTCTCAGTTTGATCGTTTTTTTGTGGTATGTAAAACTTGTAAAGTTGGTTTTCCAATAACTGGATCAGAAATAATATACACAGAAAGTGTAACTATTGATAATTGTTGTTTTAGAGCGGTATCCTTTCCCTGAGGAAGAATCTGCACTAAAGTATTGAAACGCGTTGGATATAGGCTGAATGCACTTGTAGTTCCCTCAATTGATTTTGCAAGATGAATATCAGCTTCAAGAGATACCGCTAATTTTCCTATGCAATAATTACAAATATTTTCAAGGAAGTGTGCTTTCAAGAATTGTTCTATTCTATGGGGGAAATATGTACTGATGTGTTAAATAAAATGTCAAATCTTCTTTTAAAAAAATTGTCTGACTTATATATTTTAAGGTTGTCTTAAAAATCCCACCAAATACAAGGTATAAATCTCTGTTATATACATATGTGGTATCTATTATCAGGAGCAGGAGAATTTATTTTGGGTTGTTCCTTTATGATAGATCATGGTAATAGTAAGCAATATACAGCTAAATTAAAAAATATTTTTTTTTAACTGCCGTGGGCCAGATTCTGTTAGATATTGGAAAAAAATCAGGCGATATCTCTTTACCATTTACCACCAAAAAAATGTAGTAATAATTCACCTAGGTGCACTAAATAGTTGCAATGCAATATGCAATATGTACAGTTTTGCTTGCACATGCCAAAGTTTGCAAATTTGGGTTCAGGAGTTAGTATTTATTTTACCTTCATTGTGAAGGCGTTAAATCATGCTAAAAAAACTGATAAAAAGTAAGCGCTGCACACGGTATGATGCACACCAGTGTGTGTTATATGAGCCATAACATGCATGCGCCGCTCTGAACGGATCCTAAAACATAAGTGAGTTTCACTTTAAATCCACCACTTATGCTGTTTATGTTTCTGCGTGCTTTTATCACATTCCTGCTAATGATTCCACATTCCAGAACAAATGGCTTCTCATGAGGGTAGAACTATCTGCATTAAGCAGAAATAATTATTTTAATTATAAGCTAACCAAAAAAAAAAAGTACGAGATCAAACAACATTTTTATTCCACTAATTAAAATGTAATTCACTCGGCTCTTTTTCCACATTCTCCACAGCCTCGTTTTTTTTCCCTTTAAAGTAATAAATCTTCTATGAATTTTATTTACAGAAGTTATTCTAAGTAATCCCGCTACCGTGCCATCATTTTACTTTTTGTCTTTTAGGGAATGGTTATGTGTCTGTGCAGAGCGCTGGAAAGAAAGCAAATATACACTCGCCAGAAGGGCTTTTTTCTCAGAAAATAGGTGCAGGAACTCCCTCCTTCTGAGTCACTTCTTGTCTCCTCCCCCTACCCGCCTCCGAGCAACATCCCTTGGTTTCACCCCCTAACCACCCCCCAGTACCACGCTTTTTAGAGAATACGGAGCCAAGTATTGTTTTGAGGTGCTAAGTAATTTGTATGGAATTTGTTCATGACAACAAAAACAGTAAAATAGATCCCTTGCAGCCAGCAGCAACAGACCCTCCTCCAGCAACAATAGATTCCTCCAGCAACAATAGATTCCTCCAGCAACAATAGATTCCTCCAGCAACAATAGATTTCTCCAGCAACCATAGATTTCTCCAGCAACAATAGATTTCTCCAGCAACAATAGATTCCTCAAGCAACAATAGATTCCTCCAGCAACAATAGATTCCTCCAGCAACAATAGATTCCTCCAGCAACAATAGATTCCTCCAGCAACAATATATTCCTCCAGCAACAATAGATTCCTCCAGCAACAATGGAACCCCATAACAAAATACCCCCCAGCAACAACAGGTTTCCCAACAGACAGCATCAACAGACTCTCCAGCAGCCAGAAACAATAGACCCCTCCCTTAACAGTAGATCCTTTCCAGTAACAATTGACCCCCTAGCAACAATAGCTCCCCCCAGCAACAATAGACCTCCCCAGCAACAATATACCATCATACAACAATAGATCCCACAGCAGCCAGCATTATTCAACCCTCCATCACACCCCAGCTCCCCATACTATTACATACATTCAGTACTGGAGGTGCCCAAACTGTGTTTCCCCGCATTTCCGCTGAAAAAAGCCCTGCTCACCGTCCACTGTATTAGGTACACCTGTTCAATTGCTTGGTAACACAAATTGCTAATCAGCCAATCACATGGCAGCAACTCAATGCATTTAGGCATCTAGATGTGGTGAAGGCCACTTGTTGATGTTCAAACCGTGCATCAGAATGGGGAAGAAAGGGGATTTAAGTGACTTTGAACATGGTATGGTTGTTGGGGCCAGACAGGTTGGTCTGAGTATTTAAAAAACTGATGATCTACTGGGATTGTCTTGCACAACCATCTCTAGGGTTTACAGAGAATGGTCCAAAAAAGAGAAAATATCCAGTGAGCTGCAGTTGTGTGGATGAAAATGCCTTGTTGATGTCAGAGGTTAGAGGAGAATGGGCAGACTGGTTCAAGATGATAGAAAGGCAACAGTAACTCAGATAACCGCTTGTTACAACAAAGGTATGCAGAATACCATCTCTGAATGCACAACACATTGAACCTTGAAGTAGATGGGCTACAGCAGCAGAAGACCACCCCAGGTGCCACTTCTGTCAACTAAGAACAAGAAACAGAAGCTACAACTCGCACAGACTCACATAAATTGGACAATAGAAGATTGGGACAATGTTGCCTGGTCTGAAGAGTCTCGATTTCAGCTGCGACATTTAGTTGGTAGGGTCAGAATTTGGCGTAAACAACATGAAAGCATGGATCCATCCTGCCTTTTATCAACGGTTCAGGCTGGTGGTGGTGTAATGGTGTGGGGGAGATTTTCTTGGCACATTTTGGGCCCCTGAGTACCAATTGAGCATCATTTAGATGCCACGGCCTACCTGAGTATTGTTGCTGACCACGTCCATCCCTTTATGACTACAGTGTACCCAACTTCTGATGGCTACTTCCAGCAGGATGATGCACCATGTCACAAAGATCAAATCATCTCAAACTGGTTTCCTGAACATGACAATGACTTCACTGTACTCCAATGGCCTCCACAGTCACCAGATCTCCATCCAGTAGAGCACCTTTGGGATGTGGTGGAACGGGAGATTCACATTTATGTGCAGCCAACAAATCTGCAGCCGCTGCGTGATGCTATCATGTCAATATGGACCAAAATCTCTGAGGAATGTTTCCAACACCTTGTTGAATCTATGCAATGAAGAATGAAGGCAGTTCTGAAGGCAAAAGGGGGTCCAACCTGGTACTAGCAAGGTGTACCTAATAAAGTGGCCGGTGAGTGTATATACATGGGGATCATTTCAATTTGATTTTTGTTTATTAAGAATGACTTTGCACCTACCTTTCCCTGAATTGTTTTATTAAATCTGACCTCCAGTCTTCTGTTCAGTCTTGCACAGCTTCTTACAATATGCATTGTGCATCTCCTGGCTGAAGACATCCAGCATCATCTTTTAGCTTAAAGCCTTAAAAACTCTAGGCACATATTTTAAGGAGCCCCAGCCAGTGTTTCTAGTAAAAACAAAACAGCTCTGGCTGCAATATTCATCTCTACACTAATGCTGCTGCAGTACCTGTTTCCTACCACAAGATGCCTTCAGTCTTCCAAGTTGAATGGCACCAAGTATCATTCAACCCAGACGACTGAGAACATACTGTGAGTGTAGAATGTCATGGACCAGTCCACTGAAGGGGTGTCACCACACTGGCAGGAAAATATCCAAAGACCTAGTGTATCCAGTGACTGGCCTAAAAACTCTGTGAGGTAAGTATCAAAGTCAAAGACACATCAAGGGGGCCTCCAGAAGGGGACGGAGCAACAATGAGGATTTTCTGTCCTTTCTGACCTACATGGCCTAGCTAATCCTCTGGCTTCTACACTTTCTGAATCCCAGACCTTGATCAGGTAAGTATAACAGAAAAGTTGTAGAAGCATCAGAATCTGTTATCTACATATAGGTTCCAGGTAAATGATTCATGCTCTTGAATCCAGAAGATGACTATGGCAACCCAGCAACTAGCATTTTGAGAAGCAGTCAGCAGTGGTAGAACTTCTATTTCTCCCAGCCAGCTGTGACAGCATTTCTATTAGCTAGTCTTCAATCATCCAGATCAGGGGTACTGGATTGAAATTCACGGAGGTCCAGTCAGTAACATTTTCTTTCTCCAGAGGTCCAAATCTAATTTTTGTTCTATGACTCAGGTCCCTCACATCCCAGCCCTGCCTCCTTTACATTACAGCCCCTTTACATTATAGCCCCCTTTACCTTAGTGTCTTTAGTCCCCTTTTTCACATCACAGACCCCCCCCCCCCACCCATTCACATCAGAGCCCCCTCTCCTCACATCACAGCCCCCCTTTACATCAGTGTCTTCAGTCCCCTTTTTCACATCACAGACCCCCCCCCCCACCCTTTCACATCAGAGCCCCCTCTCCTCACATCACAGACCACCCCCCCCTACTCTTTCACATCAGAGCCCCCTCTCCTCACATCACAGCCCCCCTTACATCACAATGCAACCTTTCACATCAGAGCTCACTCTTCTCACATCACAGCCCCGTCTTTCACATCATAGCCCCCCTCCTCATCAAACCATAGTCTCCACTGCCATTACAGCTCCTCCGTCATCACAGTCCTTCCTTAGCATGGCAGAGGGCGGGAGGCACAGCAGGGTGGATTCCTCTTCTGTATATGTATCCACCTGCCTGCCGCTGCTGTTAAACTCACAGCAGAGAAGAGGATGGGAGATACAAAAGGTCTGCAGTAAAGGTGGGAGCCACTTGATAACAAGTGAAAGGTTGGGCAACTCCCGCTCCCCGTGTAGAATTGCCATATCTCCCACCCTCTTCCTTGCCGTGAGTTTAACAGCAGCGACAGCAGCTAGGCAAATACATATTCAGAATAGAAATCCAGCCTGTTGTGTCTCCTGCCCTCTGCTATGCTGTGAGCTTTCACTCAGGCTGCTAAATGGTGCAGCCGTGGTCCAGACAGGACTGTCCCTCAGTCCACCATTAATGACGCTTGATCTAGATCATGGGCCTCAAAACTGTGGCATGAGGGTCACATCTGGACTGCTACAAGACTTTACCTGGACTACAGCAACTCAGATGTGATGCTGGGCTTCTGATGTAAAAAGTTGACTTCACAGAAAGTGGAGGAGGGGCTTCTGATGTAAAAGGGGGGCTCTAAAGAAAGTGGAGGTGGGGCTTCCATTGTGAAAGGGAGACTCTGGTGGATATGGAGGTGGGGCTTCTGATGTAAAAGGGGAACTCTAATGAAAGTGGAGGTGGGGCATCCGTTGTGAAAGAAGGACTCTGATGGAAGCGGAGGTGGGGCTTCTGATGTGAAAAAGTGACTCTGATGGAAGCGGAGGTGGGGCTTCTGATGTGAAAAAGTGACTCTGATGGAAGCGGAGGTGGGGCTTCTGATGTGAAAAAGTGACTCTGATGGAAGCGGAGGTGGGGCTTTTGATGTGAAAAAGTGACTCTGATGGAAGCGGAGGTGGGGCTTCTGATGTAAAAGGGGGGTTCTAATGAAAGTGGAGGTGGAGCTTCCGTTGTGAAAGAAGGACTCTGATGGAAGCGGAGGTGGGGCTTCTGATGTGAAAAATTGACTCTGATGGAAGAGGAGCTGGGGCTTCTGATGTGAAAAATTGACTCTGATGGAAGAGGAGGTGGGGCTTCTGATGTGAAAAAGTGACTCTGATGGATGTGGAGGTGGGGCTTCTCTTGTGAAAGAGGGACTCTGATAGAAGTGGAGGTGGGGCTTTAATGTGAAAGGGTGACTCTGGTGGATGTGGAGGTGGGGCTTCTGTGAAAGGGTGACTCTGATGGAAGTGGAGGTGGGGATTCTGATGTGAAAGGGTGGACTCTGATGGAAGTGGAGGTGGGGATTCTGATATGAAAGGGGGACTCTGATTGGGGTGAAGGTGGGGCTTCTGATGTGGAAGAGGTGGACTCTGATGGAAGTGGATGTGGGGCTTCTGAGGTGGAAGGGGGAACTTTGAATGGAAAGAGGAGCTTCTGGTGTGATGGGAAAGGGAGCCTCTGCTGTGAAGCTATTTCTTGGAGCATGTTTATCATTCATTTCATTTTTAATCATACAATTATAAATATATTTATTTCAGCCTGCAAATATTTGTAACCTATACAATGTGGTGCTCATACTGAAAATATTTGTGACCCCTAATCTAGATGAATGAGGATTGCTAAAAGCAATTGGAGAGGACCTAATTTCCTGCCAATGTTGAAAAATAAAACATTGAATCTTGAATAATCTCTAATATTCTGGAATGAAGTCCATGTGACAGCTATTACTGCTTTAAACTTATCTTGTGTACTGTCTTTAATTACTTCATAATCTTCAACATATGAGACATCAGATGTAAATTGAAAGTCCATATTTAGATGCTTTTGATCCCTTCATTACAAAACAAATTTCATGAACCCCACAGAGGATCTCTACATAAAAAAAAAGAAGAAAATGTCACCGTTCAGTATTTGGTAATGACTAGCAGGTGAATAGTAAGTAAATTCTTCCTGTGGAGATTGAGGTTCAATAAACATTTTCAGCGCCATTGTGCGACAGATGGATAGTCATTGGGGTAGCAACATTTAGAACATTAATTTAAAGAGCAACAAGACTTTTATGAATCCAGCAAAATAGATCTACGGTATTAATATAATTTTTTTAGTGTTTTTATTACAAAAAAATAAAGATTGCCAGTGATTATGCAGTATCATAATATGATACCTCCAATTTATAATCCACCCTTCTATTGATAAATATCAGATTTTTATCTTCTTTAAAGTTACCCAAAGCATCCACACATATGATAAGATGCAAAGATAAAGTTATAATCAAATCTCAACTTTTCCTGTAAATGTCAAGTTTAGCCCCACCTTATCTTTCCTCTTGACCCTCAATAGGTGGTCTGACTGGCATGAACTTCCAACCATTGGAGAAGGAAATTTTTTTGTTCCATAATGACTGCATCCCTGTGCACAAAGCCAACTTCATAAAGACAAGGTTTGACCAGTTTGGTGCAGAGAAACTGGAGTGGGCTGCAGAGAGCCCTGACTTCAACTGTACAGAACACCTTTGGGATGAATTGTAATGCTGATTGTTGGATGCAAGTTAGGGTTTCTCAACCAATATCAGTACCCAACTTCACAAATTGGCACATATTCCCACAAATACAAAATCTTGTGGAGAGCCTTTCCAGGAGGGTGGAGGATGTTATATCTGCCTAAGGGAAGTCAACACCTTGCTAATGGTCATGGTTTGGAATAGGATGTTCAACAAACTCATATAGGCATGATGATCAACCTCTCTAGCTGTCTAGAGCAGTGATAATCAACTATGGGGGCCCGAGTGTGGCTCCTGACATCAGCTGCAATCCATTTTTTTAAGTCTGATAAGGTTTATCTCTAAACCTGGTGGTTGTTCGTTTCTGCCTGCTTTTGGAAGAATATTCCAGAAATAGAGTGGTAAGATCAGTCACTGGATTATGAATAGTTATATGACCCTAGTCAACCCCTGGCCCAGAAGGTGTGGCTGAGGAGAAGATAAATGTTTGGGAAGATCTGATCAGAGCTCTCTTCCCCCTGGGGCCTTCCCCCAGGGAGGGAGCGTGTGTGTGCTCCAGAAAAACTGCTAATACTAAGCCTCAGCCTGTGTTATGGGCTGGGGGCCTAAAAGAAGACTTGTTTGAAGGAAACTTGTTGTGGAAGCTGGACTGAAGAGAGAAACCTTTCATTGAATAATGTTTCAGGAGAGCTGGGCAGAAGCTTCCCCTAGACATTGTGAGTAGGACCTTTCTCCTGGAGCTCCAGGTGTGGAAGTACTTTTTGAGGGTGAGATGCCAGAAGTTGCAGCAAAAGTCTGACTGCTCTCATAGGGTCTCAGAATCATTGGTTGTTCCCACTGTATTCAGTGTTTTTTTTT
Organism: Staurois parvus; assembly: GCF_062004578.1. NCBI lineage: Eukaryota > Metazoa > Chordata > Amphibia > Anura > Ranidae > Staurois > Staurois parvus. The sequence goes on from NW_028318493.1 coordinate 6,149,283, forward strand.
GAGGCTGCTACCATTAGGATTTTTCAGGAAGCTGTCCTCCAGGACTATTGTAAGTGCCTTTCAGTATTCTGCACCCTACTCCCGCCTGCATTTCTCCAAGATTTGCAAAAAATCTTCCAAAGACACCCCTGGACTAAGCCTGGGTTTGTCAGTGTGCTTCTGGGACTGGACACAGGATGAGCAGCATCTTAACAGGTAAGGGAGACCCAATTTTTTTACAGGGCCCCCTCCGGAGGTTTGCGATCCAAAATGCTCAATATCCTGTCCACATATGATTGCTGAGATGTCTTTAGTTTGACACCCAAAGCTCCAAAAGCTAACTGAACTACTTTTGAGGCAAGAGTTAGTGTTTTTGGTCCCAACGACTTGGATGTGTGCACCTAAAATGTGCAAATTGAGCATGTTTGCATGTTTTTTTAGCCTATAGGGACCGATCTCCTCCCCTAGCACATTCCATTGGCTAACAACAAAGCACACACGTAAAACACTTAAAATGCAGCCTTAGAAAAATATAGCTGCAACTGATTAAATGATAAGTCCATTTATCATATATAAGTGCAAAGTCCCAAATAATGAGTTTTCTTTAGACTCCGACATTAGGAAGATAACCAAAAAGTCGATATAAAGTGATGAAAGTGCTTTTATCCATCATTCCCAATGCTAAGTGATCCACCACCAATTATCAGAAACACTCCTCAACAACAAGAAGAGTTAATATAGAGCTTTGTGGTCACCCCAGGACCTTCTTGCTTGACACCTCTCTCCGTTGTCACCTCCTTACCAAATGGTCAGATGGTAATTCAATGGCATTTAAATGGCATATGATCCAAACAAGAAAAAGGATCCTCTCATAGTGTAAAATCTTATGATTTAATAGTGTAAAAATTATTTACGAAAAAGGTGTATGCCTATAGATATAACAACTAAGCAATACTGTAAGCTCTCACCCTTCCGATCACATGAGAGTGCTCCACACTGAACCAGAAGCAACTCACCAGATGCTCTGCTTGATGTATTTCGTCATGAAAATGTGATGTCTTCAGAAGCAGGAAGTCACGGTGCGCATCTCCAGCCTACACTGCTCAAAAAAATTAAAGGAACACTTTAAAAACACATCAGATCTCAAAGGGGAAAATTATCATACTGGATATCTATACTGACATGAACTGGGTAATGTGTTAGGAACATAAGGATGCCCCATCGTTTGATGGAAATGAAAATTATCAACCTACAGAGGACTGAATTCAAAGACACCCCGAAAGTCAACGTGAAAAAATGATGCAGCAGGCTAGTCCATTTTGCAGAAATTTCATTGCAGCAACTCAAAATGGTCCTCAGTAGTCTGTATGGCCCCCACGTGTTGTATGCATGTCTGAAAACGTCGGGGCCTGCTCCTAATAAGATGACGGATGGTGTCCTGGGGTATTTCCTCCCAGATCTGGACCAGGGCATCACTGAGCTCCTGGACAGTCTGAGGTGCAATCTGGTGGGGTTGGATGGATCGAAACATGCTATCCCAGAAGTGTTCTATTGCATTTACGTCAGGCGAGTGTGAGGGCCATTCAGTGGTATAAATTCCTTTATCCTCCAGGAACTGCCTGTATTCTCTTGCCACATAAGGCCAGAAATTGTCATGCACCAGGAGGAACCCAGGACCCACTGCACCAGCGTAGGGTCTGACAATGGGTCCAAGGATTTCATCCCAATAACTAATGGCAGTCAGGGTGCCATTGTCTAGCCTGTAGAGGTCTGTGCGTCCCTCCATGGATATGCCTCCCCAGACCATCACTGACCCACCACCAAAACGGTCATGCTGAATGATGTTACAGGCAGCATAACATTCTCCACGGCTTCTCCAGACCATTTCATGTCTGTCACATGTGCTCAGGGTGAACCTGCTCTCATGTGTGAAAAGCACAGGGTGCCAGTGGGGGACCTGCCAATTCTGGTGTTCAATGGCAAATGCCAATCGAGCTCTATGGTGCCGGGCAGTGAGCACAGGGCCCACTAGAGGATGTGGGGCCCTAAGGCCACGCTCATGAAGTCTGTTTCTGGTTGTTCTGATTGTCACACCAGTGGCCTGCTGGAGGTCATTTTGCAGGGCTCTGGCAGTGCTCATCCTGCTCCTCCTTCCACAAAGGAGCAGATACCAATCCTGCTGATGGGTTAAGGACCTTCTTCGGCCCTGTCCAGCTCTCTTAGTATAACTTCCTGTCTCCTGGAATCTTCTCCATGCTCTTGAGACTGTGCTGGGAGACACAGCAAACCTTCTGGCAATGGCACGTATTGATGTGCCATCCTGGAGGAGTTGGACTGCCTGTGCAACCCCTGTAAGGTCCAGGTATCACCTCATGCTACCAGTAGTAACACTGACCCTAGTCAAATGCAAAACTAGTAAAAAAACTGTCAAATAAGATGAGTAGGGAAAAAAATGTCAGTGGCCTCCACCTGTAAAACCATTTCTGTTTTTGGGGTTGTCTCATTGTTGCCCATCTAGTGCACCTGTTATTAATTTCATTAACACCAAAGCATCTGAAACTGATTAACAGCCCCCTCTGCTATTTAACTGACCAGATCAATATCCCAGGAGTTTCACTGACTTGATGCTAGACTCAAGTGTATATAACATACGGGAATAAGACTGCCCATAACATACATAATCTCAAATGCATGGTTAGCAACAAGAAAGAACAACCAAGAATTGAAATCTGATGAGTAATAGTAACATACTATATGTACTTTGGATTGCCACAAAAATGAATAATTAATTAATTGATTGAGTGAAAAACAGCCCCATCCCCCCAATGTTATCTATTGTTTTATTGATTCAAACATCATCTTGTGGTTACATTTAGTACTACCACCACATTCTATTGAATATTACAATATTCCTATATTCTATCAAAAATTAATAACATGATTATCCGTTATCATTACCCCATATTAAAAAATTATATAAATCCTTAATTGTATTTTCTTTTACATAAAATTTCTTACTCAAAAATTTGATATAAAGCAACTAATATGTATATCAATATTCAATCCATCTGGAGTCAAAGTACACAACTCATACATCCAACGTGTCTCATTCATTGACACTGCCTTGTACATGTCTGTGCTTTCCACCTTATCAATGCCACAAAATGTTAGCAGGCTGGGATCCCTGTTTTGGCATTGCCTAAAATGGTCAGATAGGCTATGATTGTTGTAGCCCTTCCTTATATTATTCAAATGCTCCCCTGGTCTTGTACTGAGCTTCCGTGTAGTGCGACCCACATACTGTTTGCATTGAAGTAGGTATGTACATTGAAGTAGGTATGTAACATGAGTACTTTGGCAGGTTATATGTTTCTTGATTTGGTAAATGCTGTGAGTAACGTTCAGTCAGAACGATGACATTTTTCTACTCTTCCTTTTCATCGTTCTCATCGAATGTTACTCACAGCACTTACCAAATCAAGAAACTTATAACCAGCAGGACACAATGATTACTGCTAGTTGCTCTAGCTGCTGGCAGTAATCACATGTAAAAAATTTCATAGGCTGCTTGTACCCTGGTTACATCGACTTGGGTACTATCAGCTTACAACATACATGGATCAAATCTCGTCTGGTCCCTGCTGAACTGGCTGAATTTCCATCCATGTATGGCTGGCCTTATTTAAAGGCACCTTACAGAGGCCCCATCCTCCCAGCTCCTCCCCCCACTTTGTAATAACACCAAATCAGTCCTCCAGATAGCAACACCACATTTTTCCTTCCAGCGACACCACAGACGGACATTTTTTTCTTCCAATGACACAACTGACACAGGAGTGTTTTTTTTCTTCCAATGACACCACAAACACAGGGGCATTCGTTTCTTCCAATGACACCGCAAACACAGGGGCATTCTTTTCTTCTACTGACACCACACAAACAGGGGCATTTTTTTCTTCCAATGACACCACAACACAGGGGCATTTTTTCTTCCAATGACACCACAAACACAGGGGCATTCTTTTCTTCCACTGACACCACAAACACAGGGGCATTTTTTTCTTCCAATGACACCACAAACACAAGGGCATTCTTTTATTTTTAGTGGTGCCAGCGATGCGGGGGAAGGGGGTTTCCTTCCAATGACACCACAGCAACAGAGGCAATTTTTTTCCCTCTAGTGACACTACATGACACAGGGACATTTTCTCTTTTTTAGTTTCAGTAGTGATGCAGGAACATTTCTTTTGAGATCACTAATAGCCTCATATTTAACTGCAGGATAGAATGCGTATCGCATAACTCATATGTTACATATCTTCCAGTGAGGTGTACAGCACACACCACTATTACCTCCATTACACCCCCTATTGAACTGGGGTGTGTGGAGGGAGGTGGTTTGGTGTCTTTGCAGCACACACCGCTATTACCCCCACTACACCCCCTGCTGGACTGGGGGGGGGGGGCGGTTTGGCGTCTTTGCAGCGTACACCACTATTACCTCCACTACATCCCCTGCTGGACTGGGGGGGGGACGGTTTGACGTCTTTGCAGCACACACCACTGTTACCACCACTACACCCCCTGCTGGACTGGGGGGGGGGGATATGCAGTTTGGCATCTTTGCAGCACACACCGCTATTTCCTCCACTACACCCCCTGCTGGACTGGGGGGGACGGTTTGGCATCTTTGCAGCACACACCGCTATTTCCTCCACTACACCCCCTGCTGGACTGGGGGGGGGGACGGTTTTCCGTCTTTGCAGCACACACCACTATTACCTCCACTACACCCCCCTGCTGGACTGGAGGGGGATGGTTTAACATCTTTGCAGCACACACTGCTATTACCTCCACTACACCCCCTGCTGGACTGGGGGGGGGGGCGGTTTGGCGTCTTTGCAGCACACACAACTATTACCTCCACTACACCCCCTGCTGGACGGGGGGAGGGTTTGGCATCTTTGCTGCACTCACCTGCTATTACCTCCACTACACCCCCTGCTGGACCGGGGGAGGGGCGCAGTTTGCCATTTATGCTTTGTACACTGGATGTTCCAGCACTGGTGGCAGTAAAAAGGGTTAAGGGAAAATTGTCTGGAGTCCTTATGGCTTCTTTTTTCCTTATAGATGAATAATAATGTTACAAAGTATCAATATCATTTGGAAAGTATTATACTGCTGCTCATGGCCTATCCTGGTAATACTGAACATGCCGTAGCTTGACATCCCTTGGATAATAATTCTACATGAAGGAAGACTTCCTTGAAAAAAAAAATCCTGTCACCTGTCGATCTGTGTCCCCTGGGGGTGGAACTATGCACCTGGGCTCAGCGAGGAGGTCAGCGTATTCTGGCCGATCGGCTACTTATCAATGTCGGCGGAATTCAATTATATGAGATCCAAGCCTCCCGAGCAGCACCGGGTGTTATATATTCCGGCTTTTCATTTCTCCCCGGGGTTTGTCTCCCTGTCACTTTTATGAACATTGTGACAAGCCGGGGGCACGAGGACAAATCAGTCAGCGTTATAATTACCGCTTCTGTCACGGGCCCCGGCCGCACGTCCTCGGCTCCGGTAATTCATATTGTCTGACCTGGGGAGACCAACACAGTGCAGCTCCTGGATGCAACAGAGAAATTCACAGATACACAGAAATCCCAATACATGTGTAGTTTAATCCTGAAGATGACTTTTGTTTCTTCAATATTTACTATTTTTTGTATCTTCAGCATTTTCTACTTTGAACAGGTGCATGATTTAAAGGGAATATAAGACACGGATACTGTATATAAAGGACTAAAAGGATAAAAAAAAAGGTAAGGGGTCCATTTATAAAAATTCACCATACCAATTAGAGATGAGCGAAGTATTCAAAAATTCGATTCGACTGATTCGGCGAATTCGTGGAAAAATTTTGATTCGAGTCGAATATATTCGCTGTGAATTTAACTTAAAAAAGGGTGTTTCTAGGCTTCAGAGAGACTTAATATTAGTGCAGAACACTGTACCTTTAATTTAAATGCCCTTGGAGTCTGCTGGGGAAGAGAAATAATACTGTCAGTCAGTATGACATGCAGATGAGTGCCGTCGATCTTAGAATCACCGCACACTTCACTCATTTGGGCAGTCACGGGGCCAAAACCAGAGTGTGGAGCCACAGTGTGGCGGTGGAGGCAGCAGCAATGGGAGGCCATACAGCACCCTATGACAAAAATGGAAACCACCAGCAGTGTGAGGAGACCTGAAAGTGGCACATGGCAGAGTGTGGCGATAGAGACAGCAGCAATGGGAGGCCGTACAGGGACCCATGACACACTCTGGACCTGGCAGCAGCATGAGGAGGCGGTACAGGGGCCCATGACAGATTACGGGCCTGGCAGCAGCATGAGGAGTCGGAACGGGGGCCCATGGCAGATTACGGGCCTGGCAGCAGCAATGGGAGGCCGTACAGGGATCCATGACACACTCTGGACCTGGCAGCAGCATGGGGAGGCGGTACAGGGGCCCATGACAGATTACGGGCCTGGCAGCAGCATGAGGAGTCGGTACGGGGGCCCATGACACACTCTGGACCTGGCAGCAGCATGAGGAGGCGGTACAGGGGCGCATGACAGATTACGAGCCTGGCAGCAGCAACTTGGACAGGAGGACGTTCAGCTTCTGCACCGTCGGGTGCGTGCTCGCAAACTGTTGTCTCTTGGAAACGGATTCCAAGAAAGACTGCTGACGGAATCCGTGAAGAGGAGTAGCAGGAGAAGGAGCATCTGAACGAGCGGAATATGCCAACAAGCGACAACAGGGGCCCATGACAGATTACGGGCCTGGCAGCAGCATGAGGAGTCGGTACGGGGGTCCATGGCAGATTAGGGGCCTGGCAGCAGCTATGGGAGGCCCGTAATCTGCCAGCACCCTATGACAAAAAATGGAACCCACCAGCAGTGTGAGGAGACCTGAAAGTGGCACATGGCAGAGTGTGGCGATGGAGACAGCAGCAATGGGAGGCCGTACAGGGACCCATGAGAGACTCTGGACCTGGCAGCAGCATGAGGAGGCAGTATAGGGGCCCATGGCAGATTAGGGGCCTGGCAGCAGCAATGGGAGGCCCGTAATCTGCCAGCAACCTATGACAAAATGGAACCCAGCAGCAGTGTGAGGAGACCTGAAAGTGGCACATGGCAGAGTGTGGCGATGGAGACAGCAGCAATGGGAGGCCGTACAGGGACCCATGAGAGACTCTGGACCTGGCAGCAGCATGAGGAGGCGGTATAGGGGCCCATGGCAGATTAGGGGCCTGGCAGCAGCTATGGGAGGCCCGTAATCTGCCAGCACCCTATGACAAAAAATGGAACACACCAGCAGTGTGAGGAGACCTGAAAGTGGCACATGGCAGAGTGTGGCGATGGAGACAGCAGCAATGGGAGGCCGTACAGGGACCCATGAGAGACTCTGGACTTGGCAGCAGCATGAGGAGGCGGTATAGGGGCCCATGGCAGATTAGGGGCCTGGCAGCAGCTATGGGAGGCCCGTAATCTGCCAGCACCCTATGACAAAAAATGGAACACACCAGCAGTGTGAGGAGACCTGAAAGTGGCACATGTTTGGGGCATGATTCATGGCGGATTTAGTCAGTTGTGTCAGGAACTGGTGGTTTGAAATCCAGACTAATCCACGCCTGATTCATTTTCACAAACGTCAGTCTCTCCACACTTTGGGTGGACAGTCGTGTCCTCCGCGGAGTTGCAATACCTCCTGCCGCACTAAACACGCGCTCCGATGCCACGCTACTGGCCGGGCATGACAGCCTTTCAAGGGCAAATTCAGCTAGTTGGGGCCAAAGGTCAAGTTTCGTTGCCCAGTAGTCAAGGGGATTGTCTACCTCGGTTGCCAGGGTGCTCTCCAAGTAGGCCTAAGCCTGTTGTTTGAGGTCCTGCTCCAGGTCCACCTGATGCTGCTGCTGCTGCTGCGGCTGGTTAGTAGTTTCCTCACAACGCTGGTGAAGAAAGCTACTCATCATCGACTGCAGACTGAGGCAGCCGCTGCTGGTGGAGCTGCCACTGCTCCTACCACCCCACCCCTCCCCTGCTGCCATGGCAACGGAACGCGAGCGCACAGGGCCCACAGTGTCTGAGGATGGACGTTGGCGCAGACAGGCAGAGACCAGCTGACTACATAGGTGGTTTTTATAGTACGTTATTTTGGCCTCCCTCTCAGCAGGTGTGAAAAAGGCCACCATTTTTGAACGGTAGCGAGGGTCCAACAAGGTGGACAGCCAAAAGTCATCCCTCAGTCTGATGGTTATTATTCGGCTGTCGCTACGCAAGCAAGCGAGCATGCTATGGGCCATTTGTGCCAAGGAATGCGAGGGACTCCCTGCCTCCATCTCCACAGCATACTGCCACGGTGCGTCTGGGTCCTCTGTCTCCTCTTCCTCCTCCTCTACCAGATGCTCCTGCTCCTCCACTCCTGTCCGCTGAGTGGAAAAACCACCCATTTCACTCAATAATTCCTGAGCACCAATGTCCTCCTCTACCTCCTCCTCTTCTTCCTGTCCTGCCCCCACAGGGGTCATGTGGCGTTGAGATCTGTGTGCCACGTCTACCGCACCCTGACCAGCCATTGTTAACAGCATTTGTTCCAGGACGTGCAACAGAGGAATGACGTCGTTCATCCCATAGTCCTGCCGACTCACGAATAGCGTGGCCTCCTCAAAGGGCCTGAGCAAGCGCAGGTGTCACGCATGAGCTGCCAATGGCTGACATCTAAGTTACACAGGGAGTACCTTTATCCGCTTTTAACATCAGGAAATCTGTGATGGCCTTTTGCTGTTCGTAAAGGCGGTCTAACATATGTAGGGTTGAATTCCACCTTGTTGCAACGTCACAGCATGAGGAGTCGGTATAGGGGCCCATGGCAGATTAGGGGCCTGGCAGCAGCTATGGGAGGCCCGTAATCTGCCAGCACCCTATGACAAAAAATGGAACACACCAGCAGTGTGTGAGGAGACCTGAAAGTGGCACATGGCAGAGTGTGGCGATGGAGACAGCAGCAATGGGAGGCCGTACAGGGACCCATGAGAGACTCTGGACCTGGCAGCAGCATGAGGAGGCGGTATATAGGGGCCTATGGCAGATTAGGGGCCTGGCAGCAGCTATAGGAGGCCCGTAATCTGCCAGCACCCTATGTCAAAAAATTCAACACACCAGCAGTGTGTGAGGAGACCTGAAAGTGGCACATGGCAGAGTGTGGCGATGGAGACAGCAGCAATGGGAGGCCGTACAGGGACCCATGAGAGACTCTGGACTTGGCAGCAGCATGAGGAGGCGGTATATAGGGGCCTATGGCAGATTAGGGGCCTGGCAGCAGCTATAGGAGGCCCGTAATCTGCCAGCACCCTATGTCAAAAAATTCAACACACCAGCAGTGTGAGGAGACCTGAAAGTGGCACATGGCAGAGTGTGGCGATGGAGACAGCAGCAATGGGAGGCCGTACAGGGACCCATGAGAGACTCTGGACTTGGCAGCAGCATGAGGAGGCGGTATATAGGGGCCTATGGCAGATTAGGGGCCTGGCAGCAGCTATGGGAGGCCCGTAAACTGCCAGCACCCTATGTCAAAAAATTCAACACACCAGCAGTGTGAGGAGACCTGAAAGTGGCACATGGCAGAGTGTGGCGATGGAGACAGCAGCAATGGGAGGCCGTACAGGGACCCATGAGAGACTCTGGACTTGGCAGCAGCATGAGGAGGCGGTATAGGGGCCCATGGCAGATTAGGGGCCTGGCAGCAGCTATGGGAGGCCCGTAATCTGCCAGCACCCTATGACAAAAAACTGAACACACCAGCAGTGTGAGGAGACCTGAAAGTGGCACATGTTTGGGGCATGATTCATGGCGGATTTAGTCAGTTGTGTCAGGAACTGGTGGTTTGAAATCCAGACTAATCCACGCCTGATTCATTTTCACAAACGTCAGTCTCTCCACACTTTGGGTGGACAGTCGTGTCCTCCGCGGAGTTGCAATACCTCCTGCCGCACTAAACACGCGCTCCGATGCCACGCTACTGGCCGGGCATGACAGCCTTTCAAGGGCAAATTCAGCTAGTTGGGGCCAAAGGTCAAGTTTCGTTGCCCAGTAGTCAAGGGGATTGTCTACCTCGGTTGCCAGGGTGCTGTCCAAGTAGGCCTAAGCCTGTTGTTTGAGGTCCTGCTCCAGGTCCACCTGATGCTGCTGCTGCTGCTGCGGCTGGTTAGTAGTTTCCTCACTGCACTGGTGAAGAAAGCTACTCATCATCGACTGCAGACTGAGGCAGCCGCTGCTGGTGGAGCTGCCACTGCTCCTACCACCCCACCCCTCCCCTGCTGCCATGGCAGCGGAACGCGAGCGCACAGGGCCCACAGTGTCTGAGGATGGACGTTGGCGCAGACAGGCAGAGACCAGCTGACTACATAGGTGGTTTTTATAGTACGTTATTTTGGCCTCCCTCTCAGCAGGTGTGAAAAAGGCCACCATTTTTGAACGGTAGCGAGGGTCCAACAAGGTGGACAGCCAAAAGTCATCCCTCAGTCTGATGGTTATTATTCGGCTGTCGCTACGCAAGCAAGCGAGCATGCTATGGGCCATTTGTGCCAAGGAATGCGAGGGACTCCCTGCCTCCATCTCCACAGCATACTGCCACGGTGCGTCTGGGTCCTCTGTCTCCTCTTCCTCCTCCTCTACCAGATGCTCCTGCTCCTCCACTCCTGTCCGCTGAGTGGAAAAACCACCCATTTCACTCAATAATTCCTGAGCACCAATGTCCTCCTCTACCTCCTCTTCTTCTTCCTGTCCTGCCCCCACAGGGGTCATGTGGCGTTGAGATCTGTGTGCCACGTCTACCGCACCCTGACCAGCCATTGTTAACAGCATTTGTTCCAGGACGTGCAACAGAGGAATGACGTCGTTCATCCCATAGTCCTGCCGACTCACGAATAGCGTGGCCTCCTCAAAGGGCCTGAGCAAGCGCAGGTGTCACGCATGAGCTGCCAATGGCTGACATCTAAGTTACACAGGGAGTACCTTTATCCGCTTTTAACATCAGGAAATCTGTGATGGCCTTTTGCTGTTCGTAAAGGCGGTCTAACATATGTAGGGTTGAATTCCACCTTGTTGCAACGTCACAGCATGAGGAGTCGGTATAGGGGCCCATGGCAGATTAGGGGCCTGGCAGCAGCTATGGGAGGCCCGTAATCTGCCAGCACCCTATGACAAAAAATGGAACACACCAGCAGTGTGAGGAGACCTGAAAGTGGCACATGGCAGAGTGTGGCGATGGAGACAGCAGCAATGGGAGGCCGTACAGGGACCCATGAGAGACTCTGGACCTGGCAGCAGCATGAGGAGGCGGTATATAGGGGCCTATGGCAGATTAGGGGCCTGGCAGCAGCTATAGGAGGCCCGTAATCTGCCAGCACCCTATGTCAAAAAATTCAACACACCAGCAGTGTGTGAGGAGACCTGAAAGTGGCACATGGCAGAGTGTGGCGATGGAGACAGCAGCAATGGGAGGCCGTACAGGGACCCATGAGAGACTCTGGACTTGGCAGCAGCATGAGGAGGCGGTATATAGGGGCCTATGGCAGATTAGGGGCCTGGCAGCAGCTATAGGAGGCCCGTAATCTGCCAGCACCCTATGTCAAAAAATTCAACACACCAGCAGTGTGAGGAGACCTGAAAGTGGCACATGGCAGAGTGTGGCGATGGAGACAGCAGCAATGGGAGGCCGTACAGGGACCCATGACAGACTCTGGACTTGGCAGCAGCATGAGGAGGCGGTATATAGGACCTATGGCAGATTAGGGGCCTGGCAGCAGCTATGGGAGGCCCGTAATCTGCCAGCACCCTATGTCAAAAAATTCAACACACCAGCAGTGTGAGGAGACCTGAAAGTGGCACATGGCAGAGTGTGGCGATGGAGACAGCAGCAATGGGAAGCCGTACAGGGACCCATGACAGACTCTGGACTTGGCAGCAGCATGAGGAGGCGGTATATAGGGGCCTATGGCAGATTAGGGGCCTGGCAGCAGCTATAGGAGGCCCGTAATCTGCCAGCACCCTATGTCAAAAAATGGAACACACCAGCAGTGTGTGAGGAGACCTGAAAGTGGCACATGGCAGAGTGTGGCGATGGAGACAGCAGCAATGGGAGGCCGTACAGGGACCCATGACAGACTCTGGACTTGGCAGCAGCATGAGGAGGCGGTATATAGGGGCCTATGGCAGATTAGGGGCCTGGCAGCAGCTATAGGAGGCCCGTAATCTGCCAGCACCCTATGTCAAAAAATTCAACACACCAGCAGTGTGTGAGGAGACCTGAAAGTGGCACATGGCAGAGTGTGGCGATGGAGACAGCAGCAATGGGAGGCCGTACAGGGACCCATGACAGACTCTGGACCTGGCAGCAGCATGAGGAGGCGGTATATAGGGGCCTATGGCAGATTAGGGGCCTGGCAGCAGCTATGGGAGGCCCGTAATCTGCCAGCACCCTATGTCAAAAAACTGAACACACCAGCAGTGTGTGAGGAGACCTGAAAGTGGCACATGGCAGAGTGTGGCGATGGAGACAGCAGCAATGGGAGGCCGTACAGGGACCCATGACAGACTCTGGACCTGGCAGCAGCATGAGGAGGCGGTATATAGGGGCCTATGGCAGATTAGGGGCCTGGCAGCAGCTATGGGAGGCCCGTAATCTGCCAGCACCCTATGTCAAAAAACTGAACACACCAGCAGTGTGTGAGGAGACCTGAAAGTGGCACATGGCAGAGTGTGGCGATGGAGACAGCAGCAATGGGAGGCCGTACAGGGACCCATGACAGACTCTGGACTTGGCAGCAGCATGAGGAGGCGGTATATAGGGGCCAATGGCAGATTAGGGGCCTGGCAGCAGCTATAGGAGGCCCGTAATCTGCCAGCACCCTATGTCAAAAAATTCAACACACCAGCAGTGTGAGGAGACCTGAAAGTGGCACATGGCAGAGTGTGGCGATGGAGACAGCAGCAATGGGAGGCCGTACAGGGACCCATGACAGACTCTGGACTTGGCAGCAGCATGAGGAGGCGGTATATAGGGGCCTATGGCAGATTAGGGGCCTGGCAGCAGCTATGGGAGGCCCGTAATCTGCCAGCACCCTATGTCAAAAAATTCAACACACCAGCAGTGTGTGAGGAGACCTGAAAGTGGCACATGGCAGAGTGTGGCGATGGAGACAACCCACCGACTGTTTTGCTCGCTGCCAAGCTGCCACCCTCTTCTCCTGATGATGCAGAAGCAATAGCCTGATGACGACGAGGCTGCCAAGTGCGATCAGCCTCATCATCATCAATTAGGGTCTCCGCCTCACTACTAGCCCCCTCGGCTGCGTGTGGGTCAGGAGACAGACCTGTCTCTACACCGGCTACCGAGCCACTCTCCTCGCCACTACTTCTTCGCCTGGCTGCTGAAGAGGCGGATGTCTCCCCCCGTTCCTGACCGCCCTCTGTTAGTTCTTCCTCACTGTACTGGATGACACCGGGAGCACTAGCCTCTGGCTGCGAATAGTGCTGCCTCGACCCCTTCCTCTGCTGCCACGTCTGCTCGCTCCTAAAACATTGCCTCCTCTGCCACTCCTCTGCATGTTGTCTGACATACTCTTTAATTAAACGATTCTGTGTCCCTGAGTAACAATTCTGTGTCCCTGAGTAACGTTTCTGTGGCCCTAAGTAACAGTTCTGTGGCCCTAAGTAACAGTTCTGTGGCCCTCAGTAACAATTCTGTGTCTGTCCCTGAGTAACAATTCTGTGTCCCTCAGTAACAATTCTGTGTCCCTCAGTAACAATTCTGTGTCCCTGAGTAACAATTCTGTGTCCCTCAGTAACAATTCTGTGTCCCTGAGTAACAATTCTGTGGCCCTCAGTAACAATTCTGTGTCCCTCAGTAACAATTCTGTGTCTGTCCCTGAGTAAGAATTCTGTGTCTGTCCCTGAGTAACGTTTCTGTGGCCTAAGTAAAGGTTCTGTGTCCCTGAGTAACAATTCTGTGTCTGTCCCTGAGTAACAATTCTGTGGCCCTAAGTAACGGTTCTGTGGCCCTCAGTAACAATTCTGTGTCCCTGAGTAACAATTCTGTGTCCCTCAGTAACAATTCTGTGTCCCTCAGTAACAATTCTGTGTCTGTCCCTGAGTAACAATTCTGTGTCTGTCCCTGAGTAACGTTTCTGTGGCCCTAAGTAACGGTTCTGTGGCCCTCAGTAACAATTCTGTGTCCCTCAGTAACAATTCTGTGTCTGTCCCTGAGTAACAATTCTGTGTCTGTCCCTGAGTAACAATTCTGTGTCCCTGAGTAACGTTTCTGTGGCCCTAAGTAACAATTCTGTGGCCCTCAGTAACAATTATGTGTCTGTCCCTGAGTAACAATTCTGTGTCTGTCCCTGAGTAACGTTTCTGTGGCCCTAAGTAACGGTTCTGTGGCCCTCAGTAACAATTCTGTGTCCCTCAGTAACAATTCTGTGTCTGTCCCTGAGTAACAATTCTGTGTCTGTCCCTGAGTAACGTTTCTGTGGCCCTAAGTAACGGTTCTGTGGCCCTCAGTAACTATTCTGTGTCCCTCAGTAACAATTCTGTGTCTGTCCCTGAGTAACAATTCTGTGTCTGTCCCTGAGTAACAATTCTGTGTCCCTGAGTAACGTTTCTGTGGCCCTAAGTAACAATTCTGTGGCCCTCAGTAACAATTCTGTGTCTGTCCCTGAGTAACAATTCTGTGTCTGTCCCTGAGTAACGTTTCTGTGGCCCTAAGTAACGGTTCTGTGGCCCTCAGTAACAATTCTGTGTCCCTCAGTAACAATTCTGTGTCTGTCCCTGAGTAACAATTCTGTGTCTGTCCCTGAGTAACAATTCTGTGGCCCTGAGTAACGTTTCTGTGGCCCTAAGTAACAATTCTGTGGCCCTCAGTAACAATTCTGTGTCTGTCCCTGAGTAACAATTCTGTGTCTGTCCCTGAGTAACAATTCTGTGTCCCTGAGTAACGTTTCTGTGGCCCTAAGTAACAATTCTGTGGCCCTCAGTAACAATTCTGTGTCTGTCCCTGAGTAACAATTCTGTGTCTGTCCCTGAGTAACAATTCTGTGTCCCTGAGTAACGTTTCTGTGGCCCTAAGTAACAATTCTGTGGCCCTCAGTAACAATTCTGTGTCTGTCCCTGAGTAACAATTCTGTGTCTGTCCCTGAGTAACAATTCTGTGTCCCTGAGTAACGTTTCTGTGGCCCTAAGTAACAATTCTGTGGCCCTCAGTAACAATTCTGTGTCTGTCCCTGAGTAACAATTCTGTGTCTGTCCCTGAGTAACAATTCTGTGTCCCTGAGTAACGTTTCTGTGGCCCTAAGTAACAATTCTGTGGCCCTCAGTAACAATTCTGTGTCTGTCCCTGAGTAACAATTCTGTGGCCCTAAGTAACGGTTCTGTGGCCCTCAGTAACAATTCTGTGTCCCTCAGTAACAATTCTGTGTCTGTCCCTGAGTAACAATTCTTTGTCTGTCCCTGAGTAACAATTCTGTGGCCCTAAGTAACGGTTCTGTGGCCCTCAGTAACAATTCTGTGTCCCTGAGTAACAATTCTGTGGCCCTAAGTAACGGTTCTGTGGCCCTCAGTAACAATTCTGTGTCCCTGAGTAACAATTATGTGGCCCTAAGTAACAGTTCTGTGTCCCTCAGTAACAATTCTGTGTCTGTCCCTGAGTAACAATTCTGTGTCTGTCCCTGAGTAACAATTCTGTGTCCCTGAGTAACGTTTCTGTGGCCCTAAGTAACAATTCTGTGGCCCTCAGTAACAATTCTGTGTCTGTCCCTGAGTAACAATTCTGTGTCTGTCCCTGAGTAACAATTCTGTGTCCCTGAGTAACGTTTCTGTGGCCCTAAGTAACAATTCTGTGGCCCTCAGTAACAATTCTGTGTCTGTCCCTGAGTAACAATTCTGTGTCTGTCCCTGAGTAACGTTTCTGTGGCCCTAAGTAACGGTTCTGTGGCCCTCAGTAACAATTCTGTGTCCCTCAGTAACAATTCTGTGTCTGTCCCTGAGTAACAATTCTGTGTCTGTCCCTGAGTAACAGTTCTGTGGCCCTAAGTAACGGTTCTGTGGCCCTCAGTAACAATTCTGTGTCCCTGAGTAACAATTCTGTGGCCCTAAGTAACGGTTCTGTGGCCCTCAGTAACAATTCTGTGTCCCTGAGTAACAATTATGTGGCCCTAAATAACAGTTCTGTGTCCCTCAGTAACAATTCTGTGTCCCTCAGTAACAATTCTGTGTCTGTCCCTGAGTAACAATTCTGTGGCCCTAAATAACGGTTCTGTGGCCCTCAGTAACAATTCTGTGTCCCTGAGTAACGTTTCTGTGGCCCTAAGTAACAGTTCTGTGGCCCTCAGTAACAATTCTGTGTCCCTGAGTAACGTTTCTGTGGCCCTAAGTAACAATTCTGTGTCCCTGAGTAACAATTCTGTGGCCCTAAGTAACGGTTCTGTGGCCCTCAGTAACAATTCTGTGTCCCTGAGTAACAATTCTGTGGCCCTAAGTAACGGTTCTGTGGCCCTCAGTAACAATTCTGTGGCCCTCAGTAACAATTCTGTGTCTGTCCCTGAGTAACAATTCTGTGGCCCTAAGTAACGGTTCTGTGGCCCTCAGTAACAATTCTGTGTCCCTAAGTAACAATTCTGTGGCCCTAAGTAACGGTTCTGTGGCCCTCAGTAACAATTCTGTGGCCCTCAGTAACAATTCTGTGTCTGTCCGAGTAACAATTCTGTGGCCCTAACTAACGTTTCTGTGGCCCTAAGTAACAGTTCTGTGGCCCTCAGTAACAATTCTGTGTCCCTGAGTAACGTTTCTGTGGCCCTAAGTAACAATTCTGTGGCCCTCAGTAACAATTCTGTGTCTGTCCCTGAGTAACAATTCTGTGGCCCTAACTAACGTTTCTGTGGCCCTAAGTAACAGTTCTGTGGCCCTCAGTAACAATTCTGTGCCTGTCCCTGAGTAATAATTCTGTGGCCCTAACTAACGTTTCTGTGGCCCTAAGTAACAATTCTCTGGCACTCAGTAACAATTCTGTCTGTCCCTGAGTAACAATTCTGTGGCCCTAACTAACGTTTCTGTGGCCCTAAGTAACAGTTCTGTGGCCCTCAATAACAATTCTGTGTCTGTCCCTGAGTAACAATTCTGTGGCCCTAACTAACGTTTCTATGGCCCTAAGTAACAATTCTCTGGCACTCAGTAACAATTCTGTCTGTCCCTGAGTAACAATTATGTGGCCCTAATAACGTTTCTGTGGCCCTAAGTAACAGTTCTGTGGCCCTCAGTAACAATTCTGTGTCTGTCCCTGAGTAACAATTCTGTGGCCCTAACTAACGTTTCTGTGGCCCTAAGTAACAATTCTCTGGCACTCAGTAACAATTCTGTCTGTCCCTGAGTAACAATTCTGTGGCCCTAACTAGCGTTTCTTTGGCCCTAAGTAACGATTCTGTGGCCCTCATTAACAATTCTGTGTCCCTGAGTAATGCTTCTCTGTCCCTAAGTAACGTTTCTCTGTCCCCAAGTAACGTTTCTGTGGCCCTAACTCTGTCCCTAATACAGAGCGGTCTGCCTCTCTTGAATGACTGGAGGCAAATGAAGAATTCTAAAATGGCCGCTATTTATAGCTCGACCATTACACAGTGCTGGCTGGCTGGCTGCTGATTGGCTAATGCGATCACATGTCATTAAGGAATGCATTATGGGTCAGCGCGCCTTGTCTGCGCGCCTTCCCAGACATCCCCGCTCCGTCGCCGCACATGTCCGCCGCCATTTTAGGAAAAATTTCGATTCGGGCCCATGCGCGAATCGAAAATTTTCCAATATTCGACTCGAATTCCACTTCGCCTACTTCGATTCGCTCATCTCTAATACCAATGTCTCAGCTGTTGCGACTAATCCCTGCGTATAATATTTATTTTTCTTCATCAGCTCCATCTAGTGGCCATAATGTAGTATTTTCCTGAATGAGGTATTTCAGAAACATTCTGCTTTATAGCCACTAGATGGAGCTGATGATGATAGGAAATACACTAATCCCAGTGGCTAAATGGTTAGCACTTCCACCTGGCAGTACTAGGGTTGCTGGTTTGAATCTCAACCATGGCACCACCTGCCTGGAGTTTGCATGTTCTCCTTGTGCCTGTGTGGGTTTCCTCCGGGTATTCCAGTTTCCTCCCACACTCCAAAGACATGCTGGTAGGTGAATTGGCTCCTTTCTAAATTGTCCCTAGTATGTGTAGGTATGAATGTAAGTTAGGGACCTTAGACTGTACACCCCTTGAGGGTTAGGGACTGATGTGAATGTTCAATAAATATGTAAAGCACTGTGTAAATTGACGGCGCTATATAAGTTCCAAAATGGCCGCCGGCCGTCCACAGGGGGCATGCGGTGCGACATCACAGGGTATAAGGAACCTGTGGACGGCCGGCGGCCATTTTGGAATTCCCTGCTACCAGCTGCTCACTATACATGTGAGTAGTATTTTTCAGCTATTTGTCTATTTTTCCCTTGTGGATAATAAACTACTACACTATCAGAATCTTCTGTTGTCTTGGCTCGTTACTTCCGAGCCCCCCCCTCCTTCAAGGCTTATTGGGATGATCTGGTGGCCACATCATGATTGGTTAGACTCCACCCGGTGGCGAGACGACTACACGTCCTCTGTTATCTGGAGACCCTGAGGTTGTGATGGTTGCCCAGCTGATGCAGGCCAGATGACCACTCTCTGTGATCCAGTTCCAGTATCAGTAGGCGGATGACCAGGAGTTGGTTAACACTCAAATGCGCATTACTATTGCGCTTTCTGGTTAGCGCAATCTACACTCATTTCTGGTTAGCGCAATCTACACTCATTTCTGGTTAGCGCAATCTACACTCATTTCTGGTTAACGCAATCTACACTCATTTCTGTGGGAGGAATATGGTCACAGAAGTCACTTATTGTGTCACCTTTTCGCCTTGAAATTGGTTTATATTATGCACCGCAAGAATACTCTTGTTGAAGATTTTTATTCACCATCATTATTATTCCTGGACTTTTAAGACAATTTCTAAGATTTTATTTCAGTATTAAGTGGTGTTCACTTTACCATTTACTATATGCACTTTACTATTTATTATATGCACTGTATGATTATTTGCATGCATCATTGTATTTATTAGCGCTGCATGGTTGTTTGATACATTTTCTTTTGAGGCTCCTGGTGTTTGCCTTTCATGCTAGTCGCTCTTTGGTTGTTTATCCAGCGCTCGTATCTTTTCTGCTTTTATTTAAATCCTTTCTGACAGTTTTCACCTGTATTGCTGCAGCCATTGAGAACACTGTGATTAATTTTGATTGGCTACAGCTGTCACATGGTACAGGGTGGTGGTGCCTGGACCTGTACCATGTGATCTCTGTGACCAATCACAGAGATCACAGTAGTTCTGAATGGCTGCATCAATGACAGCCATCATTACTACTGGACATGTGATTGCTGTGATTGGTCACAGTGATCACATGGTACCAAGACAGGGCCCTGCTGCTCAGTACTGAGATTAGTGATTGTGTTTGCCCCCGGGGGATGCGCAGAAGGCACAGTTCTGAAGGACGTACAGATACATCCACTCAGAACAGCGCTTGTTCCACCCAGCCGTTTATGTGCAGTGGAAGTAGGAAGCGATTAAAGCCCAACTCCGGGCAGAACAAGACCCCCCTCCTTCCACACTGCAAGAGTTCAAAGCTCATTAAGGGGTAGAGTAAGAGGCTGTATTATTGTCTAAATCCATTCATAATGTGTATTCTTCCTTGAATCTCGGTATACTTTGTGTATTTCTTCCAGATCTGTGCAGTAATCCAGTGTGAGACGTTTCCTGTAATAAAGACCGCTCACTGCTGCTCTCTCTCCTTGTGCAGGGTGACTAGTCTTGTCTACGCCCCCTCCTGTAGTTTTCTGACTGGGTGTGTCCTGCTAGGCCCCTCCCATAGCTCTGCTCTTTGCACAAGCTATGTACAGCACATTAATGACGTCACTGCTTCCTTCACAAGGTGATATTTGGGTTTGCACAGGCATTTGGTGCCCACAAAGTGGATTTATATCCTCTGTAGCTATTGAGGAATATAGTTAAGTAAACGGTTTTTGTGCCCGGAGTTTCCCTTTAACTAATTGCCGACCGCAGATAGCCGAATGATGGCTGCACTGCGGCCGGCCAGTTCTGGGAGGGCATCATATGACATCCTCCCAGAATGCGTTCTCCTGCACACCCCCGGGGGTGCACACACGGCAATCTTCGTGATTGCTGTTTCCTATGGACACAGCTGATCATGTGATGTGGTAAAAGGCCAATCACAGCGGCCTTTTACCACGTGATCAGCCTTGTCCAATGACACGCTGATCACAGGGAAATGCAATTGCCGGTTCCCGGCTGCACTTTCTTCACATTGTCACAGCATGAGGAAAGTACTTTCGAGAGCAGTTGTCAGAGCAGGGATCGGCACCGATCATCAGGGCACTAATAATCAGTGCCCTGATGATCGGTGCCCTGCAGAGCCACCCACCAGTTCCGCCCACAAGTACTCACCAGTGCCGCCCACCTGTGCCCAGAAGTGCCACCCATCTGTGTCCATCAGTGCTCATCAGTGCAGAACAGCAGTGCCGCCAGTCAGTGCCCAACAGTTGCACCAGTCAGTGCCGACTATCAGTACCCATCATCAGTGCCAGCTCATCAGTGCTGCCTATCAGTTCCGCCTATCCGTGCCATCTCATTAGTGCTGCCTATCAGTGTCAATCAGTGCCGCCTATCAGTACCCATCAGTGCTGCCTATCAGTGCAGCCTCATCAATGCACATCAGTGAAGGAGAAAAATTACCTGTTTGCAAAATTTTATAATACAAACAAAGAAACTCCTTTTTTTTTTTCCTTTTTTTGCTCTTTTTTTGTTTATAGCGCAAAAAGTAAAATGCTCAGCGGCAAGTAAATACCACCAAAAGAAAGCTCTATTTGTGGGAAAAAAAATGATAAAAATGTCATATGGGTATAATGTTGCATGACCGCGCAATTGTCATTCAAAGTGCGACAGCGCTGAAAGCTGAAAATTGGCCCTGGCAGGAAGGGGGTAAAAGTGCCTGGTAGGTAAGGGGTTAAATGAGACAGATGAATATATTACTCTTCATGGAACACAAATCTTGATCGGATCGCACTGTTGCAGGGAAAGACTTTTTCTTTTTTTTTTTCATGAAACTTTGTGGACTCAGCTAAACTTTTCCAACTTTTCCAACTTGCACAACAAATTAGGAGAGAGAAGTGTGTGGGGTCAACACCTAATGGATAACGTGCAAGGAAATCAGGTGATGAATGAGAGATGAATCTCTTTAGATCTTGTCTACGCCGCCAACGTTCCGAATTCATTAACTTTCTGCTTGCTGCAGTGGAAAAGTTACAATTGGGAAAAAGAAGAGGCGCTAGTAAATAAAACATAACCCGCTATTCCTTGAATATATTTGCATGAATATTAAGCGAGAGGCTAGACCCAGACAAAGCATCGGAGCCGCTGCGAAACAGCGCGACTACGGGGGAAAATGTCTCCAATAATTGACCCCGAGAAAACACTTCCAAACATCCTAAATGGATCAACAACATATTCTCCTCTATCATCAATTGATTCTTTATAGTCTTGGGGCTCATTCACATCAGAATTTAGTTTTTTCATGCACATTTGCATGCATTGGATGCGCATTTTCCTGTGCGTTTACATGCAGCTGATGTGCGTGTTTGTCCCATGAGGTCTCTTCCTTCTTCTTTCTTGGGCCAATGATGTGCACTGTGATGAGTTGCAGTGTGTTATGCACATTTACTTGCACTTACGCACGTTTTTGCACAATTGTGCTGTAAAAAGAAATGCAGCATGCTGTACTTTTTTTTCACTGCATTGTAATGGTGTGAAATGTTCCCATAGGACAGGGGTCTCCACACTTTCTAAACAAAAGGCCAGTTTACTGTTCTTCAGACTTTGGAGGGGGGACTGTGGCCAGTGGGAGTAGAATATGTCCCATCATCAGCGGGAGGAATAGCACCCTAATGTTGGTATCAGGGGAAGGAATAGTTCCCCATCATTGGTGTTGGTGGAAGGAAATGTGCCATATTGTTGGTGTCAGTGGAAGGAATAGTGCCCTATTGTTGGTGTCAGTGGAAAGAATAGTGCCCCATCGTTGGTGTCAGTGAGAGGAATAGTGCCCCATTGTTGGTGTCAGTGGGAAGAATGGTGCCTCATTGTTGGTGTCAGTGGAAAGAATAGTGCTTCATCCTTGGTTTTCAGTGGAAGGAAAAGTGCCCCTTCATTGTCAGTGGGAGGATTAGTGCCCTATTGTTGGTGTCAGTGGGAGGAACAGTGCCCCATTGTTGGTGTCAGTGGAAGGAATAATGCCCTATTGTTGGTGTCAGTGGGAGGAATAATGCCCTATTGGTGGTATCAGTGGAAGGATCAGTGCCACATCGTTGGTATCAGTAGAAGGAATAGTGCCCCATTGTTGGTGTCAGTGGGAGGATTAGAGCCCCATTATTTTGTGTCAGTGGAAGGAATAGTGCCCCATTGTTGGGGTCATTTGGGAGGAATAGTGCCCCATTATTGGGGTCAGTGGGAGGAATAGTGCCCCATTGTTGGTGTCATTGGAAGGAATAGTGCCCCATCATTGGTGTCAGTGGGACGATTAGTGCCCTATTGTTGGTGTCAGTGGGAGGAATAGTGTCCCATTGTTGGGGTCAGTGGGAAGAATAGTGCCCCATTGTTGGGGTCAGTGGGTAGAATAGTGCCCCATTGTTAGGGTCAGTAGGAAGAATAGTGCCCCATTGTTGGGGTCAGTGGGAGGAATAGTGCCCCATTGTTGGGGTCAGTGGGAGGAATAGTGCCCCATCATTGGTATCAGTGGGAGGAATAGTGCCCCATCATTGGTATTAGTGAGAGGAATAATGTCCCAAGGACCAGATAAAAACAAGCAAAGGGCCACAGTTTGGAGACCACTGCGAAAGGATAATCTGGAATTTGGACTGTCTATGCGGTTTGAATGCAGCCAAAAATGCATCAAACTGCATCTGGTGTGAATGGGCCCCTAGAATGAATGAATAAATAAATGTATAATTGAAATGATAAACAATTGGTGGCCCCATTCACACGACATTGTGCTACACGCATAGGGCGACTCATTCATTTCAAAGAGCTACTCTACATGCGATAATCACGGCAAAGTAGCTCATGCACCTTTTTTGAGCTTCTAGCTTAGCATGTTTTTTTAACCGCACATTTTGCCGTGTTTGTAGCTCTTTTTTATGCGTCTGGTTGCCACGTTTGAGTTCCATTAATAATGAACGGCACTGCGAGCGCGACCCACTGCTGCCAGGAGAAAAGGCTTCTAGGAGATGCTTTGTGTGCCTCCATTTCGTAAATGCGCGCAAAATCGTGTTGTGTCAATGGAATGCATGGGGCCTTAGCGGTTGTTCATTTATTGCTTCTGAATACCAAAAAAAAGAAAAATAAACAACATCCTTTTTTTTTCCCACGCACAAATTCTTCTTCCTACACCAGATGAAGTTGTTACATTGTAAGCCGTCTCTGGCAAAAGCAGGCGGCTTCTATTCCAGAAGAGCTTTATAAATATTTTATGAATTTTTTTTTTTTTTTGCGACTAAAATGTTTTCAAATGGCTGTACGCTATCCCGGCGCATTAAGGCGGTCTGGTCTGCTTTCCGATGGCACGGTGTGATGAGCTAGCCGGCTTTGATCTGGATCCCGTTTCAATTCTACCCGCGTACAAAATTGTCTCTGCAAATCCCTGGAATGGGGAAGAGGAAGATTATAGAGCTCATTATGGAACTGGGCGGACTGGCAATTGCCGCCAATTGGATGTTGTATCTCTCCTCCATGTCATGATATAAATACAAACTCGGGAAAGGAGAATAATAACGTTTTTTTTTTTTGTACTTATTTTCTATTATTATTGTAGCACCAATGGTAACTGGAAGGAAGGGACATTGATCTCCAGCTTACGAGCAGCAAGTGCTCTAAGTCCATCTACCTACAATAAAGTCCCAGAAACTTTCTTCCTGCATCCAGTTCTTTTCTATAGATGTTCAGGAGTAATGGACGTGTATGGCCATAGATGGGTCGAAAAACCGGCCGTTTTTTTTTCTCAAAAAAATGAAAAATTGGTCGTTCAGTAGGCCAACGTTACCACCAACGGTAAAAAAAATCGGCCAATTTTCGTCCCGTCTACGGCCGGCATTTAATTACTTCTGTCCCTGCAGAGAGCTCCGCTATTATATTTGACATTAAAAAGTATTGCGGTTGCAACATTGTATCTATTTGTATCCATTTCGGATACAGATGGTTTTATTCGGATACAAATAGATACATTGTTGCAACCGCAATAATTTTTCATGTCAAATATAATAGCGGACTGGAATTCTTCTTCTTCTTCCTCTTCCTCCTCCTCTTCTTCTTCCTTCTTCTTTCTTCTTTCTTCCTTCCTCCTTTCTTTCTTTCTTATCGACCGATTTTCCCATCATCCTTTCTTTTTCTTTCTTTCTTTCTTTCTTTCTTTCTTTCTTTCTTTCAGATCGGCCGATTTGCCCATCATCCTTCTTTCTTTCTTTCTTTCTGGCCGATTTGCCCATCATCTTTCTTTCTTTCAGATCGGCCGATTTGCCCATCAACTTTCTTTCTTTCTTTCTTTCTTTCTTTCTTTCTTTCTTTCTTTCTTTCTTTCCGGCCGATTTGCCCATCATCCTTCTTTCTTTCTTTCCGGCCGATTTGCCCATCATCCTTCTTTCTTTCTTTCCGATTGGCCAATTTGCCCATCATCCTTCTTTCTTTCTTTCCGATCGGCCGATTTGCCCATCATCCTTCTTTCTTTCTTTCTTTCAGATCGGCCGATTTGCCCATCATCCTTCTTTCTTTCTTTCAGATCGGCCGATTTGCCCATCATCCTTCTTTCTTTCTTTCTTTCTTTCAGATCGGCCGATTTGCCCATCATCCTTCTTTCTTTCTTTCTTTCAGATCGGCCGATTTGCCCATCATCCTTCTTTCTTTCAGATCGGCCGATTTGCCCATCATCCTTCTTTCTTTCTTTCTTTCAGATTGGCCGATTTGCCCATCATCCTACTTTCTTTCTTTCAGATCGGCCAATTTGCCCATCATCCTTCTTTCTTTCTTTCTTTCAGATCGGCCGATTTGCCCATCATCCTTCTTTCTTTCTTTCTTTCAGATCGGCTGATTTGCCCATCATTGCCGCGAAAGTTGGCCGATTTTTTCCAACTTTACCGATAAAAAAATGCCAAAATACAGAAAAATGGCAGATCAATTAACCCACTAATGGTGTGAAAATCGGCTGATTTTTTTTTTGGCCAAAAAATCGGCCGATTTTCGACCCATCTATGGCCTGCATTAGTGTCAGATTGTCCGCCACACTATTGCAATCCCACTATAAAGCTGGCCATACACATGTAGATTTTGATAATAAAAACAATACAGTGCAAATAATACAAATAATCAAAACTGTGACAAATTATATGTGAAAGTCCAAAGAAAAAGTCCCAAATTAACCCCTTGACACCGACATCACACAAATTTGCGGCCTCACAGAACTGGGCTTTTTCTGTGGGGCTGCACTGCACACTCCCAGCACAAAGACCGCTGTGTCACTGAGAGCCCCGGGTCCCGTTCTAACGATCGGGACCCAGGACTCCTGATTCCGGGTCACATGATCACTGTGATAGCCTCTGATTGGCTATCACAGTGATCAGTCACTTGTTTTTTCTCTCTCTGTCAATGGAGAAGAGAGATACATTGTATCTCTCTAACTCCTGGCATAGAGAGAAAAAAAAATGTTTGTAAAAAAAAAAAAGATATATAAATATTAAAAAATAAAGAAAAAATACCTAGATCAAGGTTTGATCTAGTTCAGTGCCAGGGTTATTGTTTGGGTCAAAGGTCAGGGTCAAAGGTCAGGATTTTTAACAAAAATTGGTATCAGTTAGTGTCAATGTCAGTGTCAGTGTGTTTTAGGTAAAAGAAAAAAAAAAAAAAAGACAAAAACAAAATGTGCACTATTGTTTCTGGGCTGTACTACAGGTACTAACAACAAATAACATACACATATATGATATCGCTGCGATCGTCAAGAGCTGGAAAATTTATTTTGGGTTGTTTTTTGGTGGTAGGTTATGGTAGTAACAAGAAACACACAGCTAAATAAAAACAATGTTTTTTTTTTACTATTTTGGGCCAGTTTTCCTTTGATAATAAAAAAAATCAGGAGATATCCATTACTATTTACCATGAAATGAAAGCCCAATTTATCCTGAAAAAAACGAGGTATAATTCACCTGGATGTACAAAGTAGTTGTGATGATATGGACACAGGTCAAAGTTGTAAAATTGTGCTTAGGCATTTAGATTTGTTTTCCCCTTAGGCGTGAAGGGGTTAAAGTTCAATGTCCCCAAAAATGTGAAAAAATGATTATTTACTCAAACTTTATAAATTTTCCAGCTTGCTCACATCTGCTGTGAAAAGCATTTTGCAGATCCACACTCACCAAATGCTGTGAATTCCTAAACTGGTATGGCTTTAAGATACAAAATGCTTTCACAGAAGATGTGAGCAAGCTGGAAAATTTACAAAGTTTAAGTAAATAATCATTTTTTCACATTTTTGGGGACATTGGACTTTAATTTGGGACTTTCGTCTTTGGACTTTCACATATAATTTTTCACAGTTTTGATTATTTGTATTATTTGGGCTGTATTATTTTTATTATCATTTTTTGATGTTTAGTCAATCCTTAAACAGCAGCATTTAATTTTTCACTTATTTCCTTGGCGCAAGTTTGATACATATTTTATGTGTAGATTTTTGGACGAGAATATTCGTACAAAAAGTCGTACGGAAATTCTTTGAACGTTCGGTGAATGGACGAATGTCATTCGAAAATTGTCTTTTGCTTTTAACATTCGAGTTTGAAATGAATGTCATTTCTGAACGATAACCACATATACTGGCTGAAAATTGGTTTGATCGAGAAAGGTTTTCCTTCCTGCCCCTTCGAATTTTCCCGTAATTGTGGTTGAAAACAAACATTGATTTGGCCCCACTAATGATTAGAAAATCAAATGAATGTTCTTGAAACAAAAATTCTTGAATGAAAATCTATACCTGTATGGCCAGCTTTAGTGTCAGATTTCCCGCCGCACTATTGCAATCCCACGATAAAGCTGGCCATACACGTGTAGATTTTTGGATGAGAATATTCATACGAAAATTCTTTGAACATTCGGTGAATTGATGAATGTCATTCGAAAATTGTCTTTTGCTTTTAACATTCAAGTTTAAAATTAATGTCATTTCGGAATGATAACCACATACACTGGCCGAAAATTTGTTTGATCGAGAAAGGTTTTCCTTTCTGCCCCTTCGAATTTTCCCATCACTGCGGTCGGTTATTTCTTGGGCTAATCAAATGTTTTTTAATGATTTAGGATGAAAAATAGTGCATTTGACCACTAAATGCAGGGCCAGGATAAGGGCGGAGGGGGGCAGAAGGGACATGTGCCCCGGGTGCCAGCTGTATGTGCAAGAATGGGGGACACTCTTCTCCCTTCTCCTTGCCTCTCACTGACAGGA
This sequence comes from Staurois parvus, assembly GCF_062004578.1. Classification (NCBI taxonomy): domain Eukaryota; kingdom Metazoa; phylum Chordata; class Amphibia; order Anura; family Ranidae; genus Staurois; species Staurois parvus. Next base: position 6,176,980 of record NW_028318493.1, read on the forward strand.
GTGACTGCAGTGACACTCCTGACATCAGGACTTTTTTTCTATCCGAAGTTTGGCAGTACCGCCACCTCTGGCACTAGTCCTGTGCTCACCAATAGCCACTCCCTAAACAGCTTCCTGTGTTCTTCCTTGTGACAAAACCAAAAAATGGGTCGTGAATGGGTGTTCCAGCACAGGGGCGGACTGACCATTTGGAAACTCGGGCACTGCCCGAGGGCCCAGGGTCAGTAGGGGGCCCCATGAGATGCCCCTAGTACCTTTTTCATAGGCTTTTTTGAGTTTGGGCAAGGACACAGGGGCCCATGATCCCCTATTGCCCGGGGGCCCCATGAGTTGTCAGTCCGCCCCTGTTCCAGCATGACAATGACCCAAAACACACGGCCAAGGCAACAAAGGAGTAGCTCAAGTTAATAAAGTAGTGATCCAGACATGCGGTGTTTAAGAAATGTAAAAATATAATAGACAATTTTGAGTAGTTTTTGCCTTTTGGATAATTTCTCTCAACAGTAATACATAGAAACCAAAATATGGAAATCATTGATTTACTTAAAGAATAACTAAAGGGATTTTTTTAAACTTTTGGATAGAGTGGAGGTGGATTAGAACCCCTGTCAGTTTTTATTGCTGTCTGTGCCCCCGTTAGGGAGATTCACCCTCTATATTTGTCCTGTTTACTGGTATCATTGAAATTGAAAGTAAAAGAAAATCCCAAATGTTGGGCTGTCCCCCAAAAAGTAATAGAGGGGAAATCTAATTGGGGCAGCACAGTGACTAAATGGTTAGCATTTTCACCTGGCAGTACTAGGGTCGTTGGTTTGAATCCCAACCACAGCACCACCTGCCTGGAGTTTGCATGTTCTCCCTGTGGCTGTGTGGGTTTCCTCTGGGTTACTCCGGTTTCCTCCCACACTCCGTGGTGGCAGGCTAATTGGCTCCTGTCTAAACTGACCCTAATATGTGTATGTATGTATGTGAGTTGGGGACCTTAGATTGTACGCTCCTTGAGGGTTAGGGACTGATGGGAATGTACAATATATATACAGTGGGGATCGAAAGTTTGGGCACCCCAGCTAAAAATTTGTATTAATGTGCATAAAGAAGCCAAGGAAAGATGGAAAAATCTCCAAAAGGCATCAAATTACAGATTAGACATTCTTATAATATGTCAACAAAAGTTAGATTTTATTTCCATCATTTACACTTTCAAAATAACAGAAAACAAAAAAATGGCGTCTGCAAAAGTTTGGGCACCCTGCAGAGTTAATATCTTGTACTGCCCCCTTTGGCAAGTATCACAGCTTGTAAACGCTTTTTGTAGCCAGCCAAGAGTCTTTCAATTCTTGTTTGAGGTATCTTTGCCCATTCTTCCTTACAAAAGTCTTCCAGTTCTTTGAGATTTCTGGGCTGTCTGTCACGCACTGCTCTTTTAAGGTCTATCCATAGATTTTCAATTATGTTGAGGTCAGGAGATTGTGAAAGCCATGGCAAAACCTTCAGTTTACTCCTCTTGATGTAATCCCCCGTGGATTTCGTGTGTTTAGGATCATTATCCATTTGTAGAAGCCATCCTCTCTTTAACTTCAGCTTTCTCACAGATGGCATCAAGTTACCATCCAAAATTTGCTGAAATTTTATTGAATCCATTTTTCCTTCTACTCGTGAGATGTTCCCTGTGCCACTGGCTGCAACACAACCCCAAAGCATGATTGATCCAACCCCATACTTAACAGTTGGACAGAGGTTCTTTTCATTAAATTCTGTGCCCCTTCTTCTCCAAACGTACCTTTGCTCATTCCGGCCAAAAAGTTCAATTTTAACCTCATCGGTCCACAGAACTTGTTTCCAAAATGCATCAGGCGTGTCTATATGTTCATTTGCAAAGTTCAAACGATGATTTTTGTGGTGAGGACGTAGAAGAGGTTTTCTTCTGATGACTCTTCCATGAAGACCATATTTGTACAAGTATCTCTTTATAGTGGAATAGTGGACCACAACTCCAGTGTCTGCCAGATCTTTCTGGAGGGATCGTGCAGTCAAACGTGGGTTTTGAATTGTTTTTCTCACAACCCTGCGAGCTGTTCTGTCTGATATTTTTCTTGGTCTTCCAGATCTTGCAATGTTCCTGATGACTGCCATTTCTTAATTACATTCCGAACAGAGGATATTGACATCTGAAAACGCTTTGCTATCTTCTTATAGCCTTCTCCAGCTTTGTGAGCGTCAACTATTTTCAGTTTCAGTTTTCTAGACAACTGCTTAGAAGAACCCATGGTGCTGATTGTTGGGGCAAGGTCAGATGAGTCTGGGCATTTAAAACCTTTGAGATTGACATCAACTGGTCTTCCCAGACGATGATTGAGAACAATCCATGACACTGGCAGGTCTCAGCTTGGCAAAGGGGGCAGTGCATGCTATAAATTCTGCAGGGTGCCCAAACTTTTGCAGACGCCATTTTTTGGTTTTCTGTTATTTTGAAAGTGTAAATGATGGAAATAAAATCTATCTTTTGTTGACATATTATAAGAATGTCTAATCTGTAATTTGATGCCTTTTGGAGATTTTTCCATCTTTCCTTGGCTTCTTTGTGCACATTAATACAAATTTTTAGCTGGGGTGCCCAAACTTTCCATCCCCACTGTATATATGCAGTGCTATAATATAAGGCAATATATGCATAAATAAATAAACAAATAAAGTGACAATAGTGACCAATATGGGAGCGAGGCGCATATAATTGAGCGCTAATGTGAACAATATTCCATAACAATAGCGAGAACGGTGATTATGAATGTATATAAATAATATATAAGTGACAATAGTGACTTTAGCTGGACAGGAGCGCTGCTGATGCGGGTGGACGTTTCTAAATGTCCCCCCCTGCATCCATTTCCTGCTCCCTGGGAGCGCACGGCACCGAACACCAATTGCTGTACCTCTGTGTGAGATCCCGATTCATGTGATCACTGATTGGCCAATCAGTGATCACATGAATAGTAGCAAACAAGATGTCGCTTCCTGACATCATTGCTTACTACGTGTGAAATCTGTGAATGATCACAGAGGTCACATGGTACAGGGCTATTCACAACAGCCTTGTATCATGTGACAAGCTGTGACCAATCACAGCTTGCACAGTATTTCTCAATGGCTGCAGGAAGGCAGCCAGAGAGAATGAGAAATTATTGCTTTTACAGCCTTTATGGGTGTAAAAGCAATCTGTAAAAAAGAAAAAAAAATCTTCATCACCCCCACAAGTAGTAGTGTCACTATGGTGACAGTATGTTTAAAAAAAAAAAATAATAATAATTAAAAAAAATATAAACTTAAAAAGAATTTTGAAAAATTTAAATTTTTGGTTATAAACTAATTTGGGTCGTTTTTAATAAAAAAAAAAAAATTGACACTATACTTCTAGGGTGACAGTATGTTGAAAAAAAAAAACCTAAATAATAAAATAACGCTGTGTAAAGTCACGTTAAAAACTTGAGTTTTTCAGCTTTTTTTTTTAGCATTTTTGCATTAGCATTTAGCGGCGTTTTCCAGCGTTTTTACACAGCTGCGGTTTTTAGCTTTTTTTTAGCAAACAATTTTTTTGGTCAAAAAAAGTCCAAAAAGGCTGGTTTGCAGCATTTTACCACGTTTTACCACATTGTGCTGTGTTTTTTCAGCGTTAGAGCATTTTTATACCTAAAAAACTCCTCTAGAAAACCTCTAGTCCTGGATTTTTTCCCAGCCACAAAATGTTGATTCCAGTCTATGTGTGCATGGACACATTGGATAACATGCTGGGGGGTTTACTGGCTGTAGAAAAAAATGGCAAAAACAGCCGCTGTAAATACGTCCCGTGTGCACTGAGACCAGTCCAGGAGAGGGGCCGGTACAACTGTGCAAGACTGACAATGGACCAGAGGCGGACTGACCATTTAGAAACTCGGGCACTGCCTGAGGGCCCGGGGTCAGTAGGGGGCCCCATGAGATGCCCCTGATACCTTTTTCATAGGCTTTTTTGAGTTTGGGCAAGGACACAGGGGCCCCATGATCCCCTATTTAGGGCCCGGGGTCAGTAGGGGGCCCCATGAGATGCCCCTGGTACCTTTTTCATAGGCTTTTTTGAGTTTGGGCAAGGACACAGGGGCCCCATGATCCCCTATTGCCCGGGGGCCCCATGAGTTGTCAGTCCGCCCCTGCAATGGAGGCCGGAGTTCGGCTGTAATATCCTACGCCAAGGATACAATTGCGGCGTTTGGCTCTGGTGAGGGATTTCTCGCCATGGGATTCCCCCGAGAAATCCAAGATGGCAACTTCTTATCACTTTTGGCCTTTTAAAGAATTAGCGCAGAAAATGAAGTACATAATGGATCCTTTCCAATGCCATCCCCATTATAACACGGCACAGGAAACAATCTCAAGCTGCAGAAATGTAATTTCTCCGTCTATAACCGATAATTAAATGGAAATGGAGTTTCTCGAAGCCTCTTCCTCAATAAGCGGCTCTTCCAGCCTCTTTGGCGGACGAGCGCCAACATGTTAAGTAACACAACCTTTCCGAATTTAGAAAAGAAAGCTAATTAAAATCGGACGGAAGGGCGTCAGGCCGCAGAGAGAGCTGGCCGCGGTGGCGTATTGATGTGTTGGAGCTGTTACGCACTAACTACATTTGCAACGGGTTCATTTCAGAGGCCAGGCGCTTCATCAACATGATTTTATTCTGGGAGTGCGCTGAATAACGGATCGCCGGCCGGATAATGGAGCTGTGATTGTATAAAAGCTGTCTGAAATTAAACACCTATGGATAATGATCTGCAGAAAGAACGGATTTCTCTGCTCAGAATGGAACTGAAACTAAAGGGATAATAATCAATGCTGGCTGGTGAATTTCATTTCATAGCCTTTTAATTTAGTTTTTAATTTAGTTTTTTCAGGTTCAGCCGTATGCAGAACAAAACAACTTTTTCGGTGTTCAGTTTGTTTGTCGCTTGGTGTGTTTTAAAGCAGTGTTAAACCCAATAGCAAATGTTTATTATATTGCAGCTTTCCAATTCTTAAATGTGATGGCTGCATTAGTTCTCTTTTTTGGCTTTCTTTCTTCCATTTTGCATCTGATGATTCATCCAGCAACTCCTCAGTTTTTTCAGAAGTTCAAGCTCTCTAGCAGAATGTATCAGCTTACAGGGATGAGCAGGGGCTGACCATTTGGAAGCTCGGGCACTGCCCGAGGGCCGGGGGTCAGTAGGGGGCACCATGAGATGCCCCTGGTACCTTTTGCATAGGCTTTTTTGAGTTTGGGCAAGGACACAGGGACCCCATGATCCCCTATTGCCCGGGGCCCCATGAGTTGTCAGTCCGCCCCTGGGGATGAGACCATCCGTTTATGGCGATTTAGTTTTTTTCTACAGCCAGTAAACCCCCCAGCATGTTATCCTATGTGTCCATGCACACATAGACTGTAACCACGTTTTTTGGCTGGAAAAAAACCCCAGGACTAATGGGTTTCTAGAGAAGTTTTTTTAGCTGTAAAAACACTCCAACGCTGAAAAATGGGGCAAATCGCAGTAAATCATCATTTTTGGACTTTTGTTGACTTTCAAAAAAGATTTTTTGTAGTAAAAAAAACCTCTAAAAAACGTGGCAAAACGTTGCTAAATGGTAATACAAAAATGCTAAAAACCGCTGAAAAACTCACGTTTTAACTTTACCCCATGAGATGGGGCAAAGACACAGGGGCCCCATGATCCCCTATTGCCCGGGGGCCCCATGAGTTGTCAGTCCGCCCCTGCTCTTGACCGCCATCTGCTGCACATAATTTGTCTGAAGACCTGCTATACAGGGGACCCTCATGACTGCCTCCATCTCTGGACACTGTCCCACCGCTGAACTTCTCCCAGAGCCGGGACATGGAGGGTGCAGCAGACAGAGGCAGGGGCGCACTGAGAGCTCCCTTCTCCCTCTTCTGAAGACACTTCAATGCACAGAATAAAGTGCTGAATTAAAGTAAATCGCTTCCCCTGATCAGACATTTCACTGCACACAGCTATATTTACTGCCCCATTGACTGTATGTGGATCTCTATGCAGCACAATGGCAGCACAATGACAGTCATTCTGGCAGTAAATAAAGCTGAGCTGGAGTGAGCAGTGATGGTTTATCTGCTTGTGGGATCTGTCAGTGGAGATTGGAGATACACAGTCAGCAGAGCAGTAAATAAAGCTCTATGCAGCAAAAGTTCTCTCTATCAAGTGGGAAGCTTTACTTTAATTGAACCCTTTATTTCTGTGCATTTGTTTGCTTGGCCACTGATAGGGTTAGGCTGGCTATACATTAAGCAATTTGCTTTCCTTCTGCCACGGGTTAAAGAAAAGAAAATTGCTCGATTTCCCTTTCAACACATTCAGCGTTGTTGGGGGAATCTTTTTTGCTGCACTACTGTGTTCTGACAGTGGGAGCAGGGGCGGACTGACAACTCATGGGGCCCCCGGGCAATAGGGGATCATGGAGCCCCTGTGTCCTTGCCCAAACTCAAAAAAGCCTATGAAAAAGGTACCAGGGGCATCTCATGGGGCCCCCTACTGACCCCGGGCCCTTGGGCATTGCCTGAGTTTCCAAATGGTCAGTCTGCCCCTGAGTGGGAGGTTTCCCCACCATCAAATTACGATTACTGCGGCCAGCTATAGCCGGCAGCAGTGATCGTACAAACAACACCTCACAGGCTGGTGGTACTGAAGTCGATCAATGGATCAACTTCAGTACAACCAGTCTGCCCACAGATGGATAGACTGAAATTTGACCGGTTCAGCTGGAAGCACCTGAATTTAAATCCTCCTTTGGACTTTGTTAAAAGTATCCTTTCCTTTTATCTTTTATTCTATTTGCCTATAATTCAAGAGGGGCTCATGGTACCCCAATGTAAGGAGAAGAGGGGCCCTGATATAAAGGGGGGAACCTCTTGAGACCTGATGTAACTAGTGAATCTCTGGGGACTCTCCTTTAAGGGAGTGAGTCTAGGGACCCTGATGTAAGGAGGGGGGATGGGGGGGGGTTTGGGAACCCTGATGTAAAAGAGGTTGACTCTAGGAACCTTGAAATTGAGGGGTGACAGTAGGGACCCTGATGTTGGAGGGGGTGACTCTAATGGTCCTGATTTAAGGACGGTGGTTCTGGGGATCCTAATGTAAGGGGGGGGGGGTGACTCTAGGGACCCTCAGGTAAGGCTGAGGAACTCTGGGGACCCTGATGTAAGGGGGGGCTCTAAGGACCCTGTTGCTAGAGAGGGGGACTCTGGGGACCCTGATGTTAGGGGGGACTCTGGGGACACAGATGTAAGGGGATGGACTCCTATGTAGAAGTGGAACTATGATGGGGATTCATGATGTAAGGGGGGAATCTGATGTAAACAGGTGGGCTCGTCCTGATGCTGCACTCTCTATCAGGGGTGGACTGACAACTCATGGGGTCCCTGGGCAATAGGGGATCATGGAGCCTCTGTTTCCTTGCCCAAACTCAAAAAAGCCTATGAAAAAGGTACCAGGGGCATCTCATGGGGCCCCCTACTGACCCCGGGCCCTCGGGCACTGCCCGAGTTTCCAAAAGGTCAGTCCGCCCCTGCTCTCTATGTTGTTTGGATGTTACTTACTTCTGACCCCTGCACTATATACACTATGTTGTACATTACTTAGTCCTGACTATAATGTTGATTGTCCCAGCAATTGCTAATTTTAATTAAGTTCTTCCTTAAGGTCAGCTCAGCAGACAAAATGATCACTTTTAGTGTGTAGAAAAGCATATGTGATGGAACACTGACCTCAGAACTCTGCCTCATCTACTAATGACCTCTGAACTCTGTGTCACTTACTACTGACCCCTTTCCTCCACCCTGCTGACCTCCTGTACACTGCCATGCTGACCTTCCATCTTCTGCCCCTGACATTTTCTACTGCACCCCCACATTAGACAGGCTGGATCCGGCCCTGCCATTGACCACCATTGTAAGGGACATTTTGCCCACTGTCCATCAATGTAAGGAGAATATTTTCCATTGACCACCAATGTAACAAGCATACTTCTCACTTCTGTGACCTGTATATATAGTAAATATTAGTTCCGTTAGACCTAAAAGTTATTTCAAGGGTTCCTCCATGTTAAAAAGGTTGAGAAATGTTGCTCTAGACAGATGGAATGATACCAGAAAATCGGCGTTATGTAATATCAAAAATGTGTGACATTATTCAACTAATTTTTAAGCTCTTTTCTTCAGAAACTGAATCCCTCGTTACTGGAATGAATTCCCCCGGGGTTGTGTTGTTCATCCTGTCTGAATAATTAATATTGATTAATTAATGTGAATCATTCAGCATCAGAATAGAAGCTGCTCTTACTGGAAACACTGAAATTCCAATGTACCATAAATTTCGCAATTCATAACAGACTATATATTTGTCAACAGGAAGACGGCTTTTTTATCTTGGCAAAAAAAATGATAATCTTGATTCATTTGCCAGCAGCCATGCAAGATTGAAATATCAATTTTAGGTGGAATTTATTCCTCTTCTCTGCAAAAGCAAAAATGTGAGGCTCTACATCACTTTCTAACCGCGTAAATCCAAAAAGCTTTACTGAACAAATGGAGACATTCCACTTATTCTTCAACACTTTAGCGTTTCACTCCTATATTCTATGAATAAACCCAAGCAGGAGCCGAAATGGGTCAGAAGGATAAATGAGTGAAGTTTATTGAAGTTTTTTGGATGTACGTAGCTGGAAACTTGTGTGTGGACATTATTGCATTGCAGAACGAAGGAAGTGATGAAGTCCGAAGTTGTGCCACCACCTGTGTTTAGCAGGTTTGGGGGAGACTGTGAAACAGTACCTTTCAGGGGTGGAGATTAAGGGGGAATATGATCTCCATGTATAATACATAAGGGGGGATATGATCTCCATGTATAATACATAAGGGGGGGATATGATCACCATGTATAATACATAAGGGGGGATATGATCTCCATGTATAATACATAAGGGGGGATATGATCTCCATGTATAATACATAAGGGGGATATGATCTCCATGTATAATACATAAGGGGGGATATGATCTCCATGTATAATACATAAGGGGGGATATGATCTCCATGTATAATACATAAGGGGGGATATGATCACCATGTATAATACATTAGGGGGGATATGATCTTCATACATAAGGGGGTATATGATCACCATGTATAATACATAAGGGGGGATATGATCTCCATGTATAATACATAAGGGGGGATATGATCTCCATGTATAATACATAAGGGGGGATATGATCTCCATGTATAATACATAAGGGGGGGATATGATCACCATGTATAATACATAAGGGGGGATATGATCACCATGTATAATACATAAGGGGGGATATGATCTCCATGTATAATACATAAGGGGGATATGATCTCCATGTATAATACATAAGGGGGGATATGATCTCCATGTATAATACATAAGGGGGGATATGATCTCCATGTATAATACATAAGGGGGGGATATGATCTCCATGTATAATACATAAGGGGGGATATGATCTCCATGTATAATACATAAGGGGGGATATGATCAACATGTATAAATACATCAGTGGTTCATATAGTGAACTCGGTGTAGAGCTATTCACCCTGAGGTCATCACAGAGGACAAGGGGGCACGCTTTACGTCTGGAGGAAAAAAGATTTAATCTCCGAACACGGAAAGCTTTCCTAGCATAAGAGCTGTGAAAATGTGGAATAGACTCCCTCAAGAGTTGGTTCTGGCCAGCTCAGTGGATTGCTTTAAAAAGTCCTGGATTCTTTCTTGGATACCCAGAATATAACTGGATACTAACATTTATAGGTAAAGTTGATCCAGGGAATATCTGATTGCCTCTCGGGGGATCAGGAAGGAATTTTTTTTCCCTGCAGGAGCAAATTGGATCATTCTTTGCTGTTTTTTTTTGCCTTCCTCTGGATAAACTCTGGGTGTAGGATTATAACTTCTTTTTTTTTTTTTTGGTTGAACTGGATGGACTTTTGTTTTTTTTTGGCCAGACTAATTATGTACATTACTTTTAATAAGTGTTATTTATACCTAAAAGTATTTGTGTGATCTTTCTTTGCACATATTGAATACAACCCCAAAACATACCAAAACAGTTGCTATCAATGAGGTTGCAGAATGTTTATTATGTATTTGGTATATAGTACAGGGTTTCTCAATCAGGGTTCCTCTAGAGGTTGCTAGGTGTTCCTTGAGCTCTGAGCAATTTCTGCCTCTCAGATAAGTTCCCACTGACACCATTGATCTTTTTAGCTATCTGTAAGGGGAAAATTCTTCTCAATGATCACAAGTATAAGGAGCCTTCTTCCCACTGACCACAAATGTAAGGAGCATTCTTCCCACTGACCACAAATGTAAGGAGCATTCTTCCCACTGACCACAAATGTAAGGAGCATTCTTCCCACTGACCACAAATGTAAGGAGCATTCTTCCCACTGACCACCAATGTAAGGAGCATTCTTCCCACTGACCACAAATGTAAGGAGCATTCTTCCCACTGATCACCAATGTAAGGAGCATTCTTCCCACTGACCACCAATGTAAGGGACATTCTTCCCACTGACCACCAATGTAAGGAACAGGGGCGGACTGACAACTCATGGGGCCCCCGGGCAATAGGGGATCATTGGGCCCCTGTGTCCTTGCCCAAACTCAAAAAAGCCTATGAAAAAGGTACCAGGGGCATCTCATGAGGCCCCCTACTGACCCCGGACCCTGGGGCAGTGCCCGAGTTTCCAAATGGTAAGTCCACCCCTGGTAAGGAACATTCTTCCCACTGACCACCAATGTAAGGAACATTCTTCTCACTGATCACCAATGTAAGGAGCATTCTTCCCACTGACCACCAGTGTAAGGAGCATTCTTCCCACTGACCACCAATGTAAGGAGCATTCTTCCCACTGACCACCAATGTAAGGAACATTCTTTCCACTGACCACCAATGTAAGGAACATTCTTCCTACTGACCATCACACTAATGTATCATGAGTTGTAGATATAGTTATTTTTCTTAGGGGTTCCCTGAGATCAGTGTTGTATTTAGGTTTTATGCTGCCCTAGGCAACACAAAAATTGGACCCCCACGCAGAGAGAGCCTGACATAGACCAACAACACACCTGCCCCCCCACTTGAGAGAGCCTTCCACACACACAAATCCCCCCCTTCCAGAGTTAAAGTCACTCACCTTCACAGCTCCGGACATCCGTGGGAACGAGAGTCGGGCTCTGCATACACAATCAAGCAGTCCGCAGCCTCTCTCGACTCCTACCTGGTCCCCATGCCACAAGTGTCCCTTCTTCCAGGGGGCAGTGTTGCCCCCCTGAAAAATGCCACCCTAGGCAAATGCCTTGTTTGCCTTGTGGTAAATACGCCCCTGCCTGAGACCGCAAGTTTATTTCAAAGGTCCCTCTGTGTTGAAAGTATTGAGAAAGTCTGATATAGAAGGTTCACCACATACTCTGATTGTTGTAAAGGAACTGTAACAAGTTTGGAACATGCAAAAAGACCAACGGAGCTTTCGGGTTATGCATACATTTAAGAAACCCCATTTTCCTTTCCAGCATTTGACTCTGGAAGTACATTTGTCCCCCCAATAAGAAGGAAATGTGTCGACAGACGCTGCTCCTGACTTCACTTACTGTCTGGGATTAATGAGATTTTTTTCCGGATCCTCTACCTATTAGTCTGACCGCGTTCCTTGTAAATATGCCTTTTATTCCATTAACCAGACGGGTGCTGCTTCCCATGGGGGGGGGGGGGGTTGTAGGCTACTGTCTTTCGGGAGTGTAGTTATGGATATAAATTCCTTGCTGGAAGCTGATTAGATGAGAAATGTGGCATTCAGGCCAACTGCTATTGGCTTTTCTTAAAATAATATTTTAGATATTTGAAGGTAACGGTCCTAAAGTGTAACTCCACTATTATTGAGAAAAGTCCGCTCTTAGCTATGGGCAGTGAAAGGATTTAGGCAAAGTTTACTTGCAGATTGTTACCGCGCTTCATTCTAAAAAATTTTTTTTTCACCATGTTTGCTTTTATTATAGTCACTAGAGATGAGCGAATCGAAGTATCCGAAGTGGAATTCGAGTCGAATTTCGGAAAAATTTCGATTCGTGCCGAATCCGAAAAACAGCCTAATTCGGACGCGCGAATCGAAATTTTTCCGAAAATGGCGGCTGACATGTGCGGCGACGGAGCGGGGATGTCGGGGAAGGCGCGCAGACAAGGCGCGCTGCCCCATAATGCATTCCTCAACGACATGTGATCGCATCAGCCAATCAGCAGCCAGCCAGCCAGCACTGTGTAATGGTCGAGGTATATATAGCGGCCATTTTGGAAATCTTCATTTGCCTGCAGTCATTGAACAGAGGCAGACCGCTCTGTACTAGGGACAGGGACAGAGTTAGGGCCACAGAAACAATACTTGGGGACAGAGAGAAGTTACTTAGGGACAGAGAACCATTACTCAGGGACACAGACTTGTTAATGAGGGCCACAGAATCGTTCTTTAGGGACAAAGAAACGCTAGTTAGGGCCACAGAATTCATACTCAGGGACAGACAGAATTGTTACTCAGTGCCAGAGAATTGTTACTTAGGGCCACAGAAACGTTATTAGGGCCACAGAATTTTTACTCAGGGACAGACAGAATTGTTACTGAGTGCCAGAGAATTGTTACTCAGGGACAGACAGAATTGTTACTGAGTGCCAGAGAATTCTTACTCAGGGCCACAGAATTCATTCTCAGGGACAGACAGAATTGTTACTCAGGGACAGACAGAATTGTTACTGAGTGCCAGAGAATTGTTACTCAGGGACAGACAGAATTGTTACTGAGTGCCAGAGAATTGTTACTCAGGGACAGACAGAATTGTTACTGAGTGCCAGAGAATTGTTACTCTCACAGACACAAAATTGTTACTTGCACAGACACAGAATTGTTACTTGCACAGACACACAATTGTTACTCAGGGCCACAGAATTCATACTCAGGGACAGACAGAATTGTTACTGAGTGCCAGAGAATTCTTACTCAGGTCCACAGAATTCATACTCAGGGACAGACAGAATTGTTACTCAGGGACAGACAGAATTGTTACTGAGTGCCAGAGAATTGTTACTCAGGGACAGACAGAATTGTTACTGAGTGCCAGAGAATTGTTACTCTCACAGACACAAAATTGTTACTTGCACAGACACAGAATTGTTACTTGCACAGACACACAATTGTTACTCAGGGCCACAGAATTCATACTCAGGGACAGACAGAATTGTTACTGAGTGCCAGAGAATTGTTACTCAGGGACAGACAGAATTGTTACTGAGTGCCAGAGAATTGTTACTCTCACAGACACAAAATTGTTACTTGCACAGACACAGAATTGTTACTTGCACAGACACACAATTGTTACTGAGTGCCAGAGAATTGTTACTCAGGGACAGACAGAATTGTTACTGAGTGCCAGAGAATTGTTACTCAGGGACAGACAGAATTGTTACTGAGTGCCAGAGAATTGTTACTCAGGGACAGACAGAATTGTTACTGAGTGCCAGAGAATTGTTACTCTCACAGACACAAAATTGTTACTTGCACAGACACAGAATTGTTACTCGCACAGAGACAGAATTGTTACTCAGGGCCACAGAATTCATACTCAGGGACAGACAGAATTGTTACTGAGTGCCAGAGAATTGTTACTCAGGGACAGACAGAATTGTTACTGAGTGCCAGAGAATTGTTACTCTCACAGACACAAAATTGTTACTTGCACAGACACAGAATTGTTACTTGCACAGACACACAATTGTTACTGAGTGCCAGAGAATTGTTACTCAGGGACAGACAGAATTGTTACTGAGTGCCAGAGAATTGTTACTCAGGGACAGACAGAATTGTTACTGAGTGCCAGAGAATTGTTACTCTCACAGACACAAAATTGTTACTTGCACAGACACAGAATTGTTACTCGCACAGAGACAGAATTGTTACTCAGGGCCACAGAATTCATACTCAGGGACAGACAGAATTGTTACTGAGTGCCAGAGAATTGTTACTCAGGGAAGACAGAATTGTTACTGAGTGCCATAGAATTGTTACTCAGGGACAGACAGAATTGTTACTGAGTGCCAGAGAATTGTTACTCTCACAGACACAAAATTGTTACTTGCACAGACACAGAATTGTTACTCGCACAGAGACAGAATTGTTACTCAGGGCCACAGAATTCATACTCAGGGACAGACAGAATTGTTACTGAGTGCCAGAGAATTGTTACTCAGGGACAGACAGAATTGTTACTGAGTGCCAGAGAATTGTTACTCTCACAGACACAAAATTGTTACTTGCACAGACACAGAATTGTTACTTGCACAGACACACAATTGTTACTGAGTGCCAGAGAATTGTTACTCAGGGACAGACAGAATTGTTACTGAGTGCCAGAGAATTGTTACTCAGGGACAGACAGAATTGTTACTGAGTGCCAGAGAATTGTTACTCAGGGACAGACAGAATTGTTACTGAGTGCCAGAGAATTGTTACTCTCACAGACACAAAATTGTTACTTGCACAGACACAGAATTGTTACTCGCACAGAGACAGAATTGTTACTCAGGGCCACAGAATTCATACTCAGGGACAGACAGAATTGTTACTGAGTGCCAGAGAATTGTTACTCAGGGACAGACAGAATTGTTACTGAGTGCCAGAGAATTGTTACTCTCACAGACACAAAATTGTTACTTGCACAGACACAGAATTGTTACTTGCACAGACACACAATTGTTACTGAGTGCCAGAGAATTGTTACTCAGGGACAGACAGAATTGTTACTGAGTGCCAGAGAATTGTTACTCAGGGACAGACAGAATTGTTACTGAGTGCCAGAGAATTGTTACTCAGGGACAGACAGAATTGTTACTGAGTGCCAGAGAATTGTTACTCTCACAGACACAAAATTGTTACTTGCACAGACACAGAATTGTTACTCGCACAGAGACAGAATTGTTACTCAGGGCCACAGAATTCATACTCAGGGACAGACAGAATTGTTACTGAGTGCCAGAGAATTGTTACTCAGGGACAGACAGAATTGTTACTGAGTGCCAGAGAATTGTTACTCTCACAGACACAAAATTGTTACTTGCACAGACACAGAATTGTTACTTGCACAGACACACAATTGTTACTGAGTGCCAGAGAATTGTTACTCAGGGACAGACAGAATTGTTACTGAGTGCCAGAGAATTGTTACTCAGGGACAGACAGAATTGTTACTGAGTGCCAGAGAATTGTTACTCAGGGACAGACAGAATTGTTACTGAGTGCCAGAGAATTGTTACTCTCACAGACACAAAATTGTTACTTGCACAGACACAGAATTGTTACTCGCACAGAGACAGAATTGTTACTCAGGGCCACAGAATTCATACTCAGGGACAGACAGAATTGTTACTGAGTGCCAGAGAATTGTTACTCAGGGACAGACAGAATTGTTACTGAGTGCCAGAGAATTGTTACTCTCACAGACACAAAATTGTTACTTGCACAGACACAGAATTGTTACTTGCACAGACACACAATTGTTACTCAGGGCCACAGAATTCATACTCAGGGACAGACAGAATTGTTACTGAGTGCCAGAGAATTCTTACTCAGGGCCACAGAATTCATACTCAGGGACAGACAGAATTGTTACTCAGGGACAGACAGAATTGTTACTGAGTGCCAGAGAATTGTTACTCAGGGACAGACAGAATTGTTACTGAGTGCCAGAGAATTGTTACTCTCACAGACACAAAATTGTTACTTGCACAGACACAGAATTGTTACTTGCACAGACACACAATTGTTACTCAGGGCCACAGAATTCATACTCAGGGACAGACAGAATTGTTACTGAGTGCCAGAGAATTGTTACTCAGGGACACCTAATCGTTGAATTAAATAGTATGTCAGACAACATGCAGAGGAGTGGCAGAGGAGGCAATGTTTTAGGAGCGAGCAGACGTGGCAGCAGAGGAAGGGGTCGAGGCAGCAGTATTCGCAGCCAGAGGCCAGTGCTCCCGGTGTCATCCAGCGGTCGTGTCTCCACCGACAACCCTGCCGTCATTGATTGGTTGGCTCGGTCGTCTTCCTCTTCCCAGGTCACCTCTGACACCTACAGCCAACGGTCGGTGGGTACGTCAGACACAACCGTTAGTTGGCATGGCCCGGGACCAAGCCCACTGAAATCACGTGTCCTCTACCTGCCCCTGTCCTTTGCTGTTCCCTCACCAAGCGAAGTATCGCATGCTGTGGGCTCAGCCCCACTGTACAGTGAGGAAGAGCTAACAGAGGGCGGTCAGGAACGGGGGGAGACATCGGCCTTTTCAGCAGCCAAGCGAACAAGTACTGGCGAGGAGAGTGGCTCGGTAGCCGGTCTAGAGACAGGTCTGTCTCCTGACCCAGACGCAGCCGAGGGGGCTAGTAGTGAGGCGGAGACCCTACTTGATGATGAGGAGGTTGATCGCACTTGGCAGCCTCGTCGTCATCAGGCAATTTCTTCCGCATCATCAGGAGAAGAGGGTGGCAGCTTGGCAGCGAGCAAAACAGTCGGTGGGTTGCCCAGGAGACAGCAGCAGGGTCGCATCAGTGTCAGTGGAGCCAAACGTCCACGGAGTAGAGCACCAGCTCCACTGCAGCCTACCACCACGGCCAGTAGTGGTGCCGGTGCGCACGGAGGAAGTAGCAGTCAGCCAGTGAAGAGTAGCGGGGGCAAAGTTTCCTACTCGGTGGTGTGGCAATTTTTCCTCAAGCCGCCCGAGGAAGTAAACGTAGCCGTATGTCGACTATGTGGCCAGAAATGCAAGCGTGGCCAGGGGGCCCATGTTGGGACTACAGCGTTGCGTCAGCATATGCAGCGTCACCATTCGGTGGCCTGGGAAAACCGTGATAAACATACGGCGGTTCTGCCTGCCCCAGCCCCCGCTCCATCACCCGCTCCGTTACTTGCTCCGTCACCCGACGTCGTCAATCGCCCTCTATCAGCCAGTCAAGGCTCCAACACCTCTGCTGAGGGGAGTTGTCGCTCATTGGCATCTTCCGCTCGTTCAGATGCTCCTTCTCCTGCTACTCCTCTTCTCGGATTCCGTCAACAGTCTTTCTTGGAATCCGTATCCAAGAGACAACAGTTTGCGAGCACGCACCCGACGGTGCAAAAGCTGAACGTCCTCCTGTCCAAGTTGCTGGTGCTGCAGTCCCTCCCTTTCCAACTGGTGGACTCAGCACCTTTCCGAGAAATGATGGCTTGTGCCGCGCCGCGGTGGAGAGTGCCAAGCCGTCATTTCTTTGCCCAAAAGGCAGTGCCAGCCCTGCATTCACATGTAGAAGAGATGGTGGGCCAGTCTTTGAGCATGTCGGTCTCTGCCAAAGTGCACGGCAGCGCCGACGTGTGGAGCTGTAACTACGGTCAGGGACAGTACATGTCATTTACGGCCCACTGGGTGAACGTGGTGCCGGCACAGCCGCACCAGCAACTTGGACAGGTCACGACGCTTTTGCCTCCACGTTTGCACGTCCTTGGTCCAGCAAGCATGTCCGCCTCTACCACCTCTTTTTCCGCCGTGTCCTCAGCCGCCACCCCCGTGCCAAGTCCCATTACCCGACCGGCATATCACATGTGCAGGGCGCAACGGTGTCACGCTGTGCTGCACCTGGTATGCCTTGGCGAACGTAGTCACACAGGGGAGGAACTGCTGAGTGTAATGAACAGAGAAATCGACAGATGGCTGTCTCCGCGCAAACTAAAAATCGGAACCATGTTGACTGACAACGGAAAGAACATGGTGTCTGCTCTGCGTCAAGGAAGGTTGTGCCATGCGCCATGCATGGCTCACGTGTTCAATCTGGTTGTCAAGCGGTTCCTAAAATCCACCATCCCACTGCAAGACATCCTTAAAATGTCACGTAAACTGTGCATGCATTTCAGCCATTCCTACACCGCAAAGAACACCCTCATTGAGCTGCAGCGGCAGAACGGAATTCCACAGCATCGCCTGATCTGCGACGTTGCAACAAGGTGGAATTCAACCCTACACATGTTAGACCGCCTTTACGAGCAGCGAAAGGCCATCACCGATTTCCTGATGTTACAAGCGGATAAAGGTACTCCCCTGTGTAACTTAGATGTCAGCCATTGGCAGCTCATGCGTGACACCTGCCGCTTGCTCAGGCCCTTTGAGGAGGCCACGCTATTCGTGAGTCGGCAGGACTATGGGATGAACGACGTCATTCCTCTGTTGCACGTCCTGGAACAAATGCTGTTAACAATGGCTGGTCAGGGTGCGGTAGACGTGGCGCACAGATCTCAACGCCACATGACCCCTGTGGGGGCAGGACAGGAAGAAGAGGAGGAGGTAGAGGAGGACATTTGTGCTCAGGAATTATTGAGTGAAATGGGTGGTTTTTCCACTCAGCGGACAGGAGTGGAGGAGCAGGAGCATCTGGTAGAGGAGGAGGAGGAGGAGACAGAGGACCCAGACGCACCGTGGCAGTATGCTGTGGAGATGGAGGCAGGGAGTCCCTCGCATTCCTTGGCACAAATGGCCCATAGCATGCTCGGTTGCTTGCGTAGCGACAGCCGAATAATAACCATCAGACAGAGGGATGACTTTTGGCTGTCCACCTTGTTGGACCCTCGCTACCGGTCCAAAATGGTGGCCTTTTTCACACCTGCTGAGAGGGAGGCCAAAATTACGTACTATAAAAACCACCTATGTAGTCAGTTGGTCTCTGCCTTTGTGCGCCAACGTCCATCCTCAGACACTGTGGGCCCTGTGCGCTCGCGTTCCGCTGGCATGGCAGCAGGGGAGGGGTGGGGTGGTAGGAGCAGTGGCAGCTCCACCAGCAGCGGCTGCCTCAGTCTGCAGTCGATGATGAGTAGCTTTCTTCACCAGCGCAGTGAGGAAACTACTAACCAGCCGCAGCAGCAGCAGCAGCATCAGGTGGACCTGGAGCAGGAGCTCAAACAACAGGCTTGGGCCTACTTGGACAGCACCCTGCCAACCGAGGTAGACAATCCCCTTGACTACTGGGCAACGAAACTTGACCTTTGGCCCCAACTAGCTGAATTTGCCCTTGAAAGGCTGTCATGCCCGGCCAGTAGCGTGGCATCGGAGCGCGTGTTTAGTGCGGCAGGAGGTATTGTAACTCCGCGGAGGACACGACTGTCCACCCAAAGTGTGGAGAGACTCACGTTTGTGAAAATGAATCAGGCGTGGATTAGTCTGGATTTCAAACCACCAGTTCCTGACACAACTGACTAAATCCGCCATGAATCATGCCTCAAACATGTGCCACTTTCAGGTCTCCTCACACTGCTGGTGTGTTTAATTTTTTGACATAGGGTGCTGGCAGATTACGGGCCTCCTATAGCTGCTGCCAGGCCCCTAATCTGCCATAGGCCCCTATATACCGCCTCCTCCTGCTGCTGCCAGGTCCAGAGTCTCTCATGGGTCCCTGTACGGCCTCCCATTGCTGCTGTCTCCATCGCCACACTCTGCTGCCATGTGCCACTTTCAGGTCTCTTCACACTGCTGGTGTGTTAAATTTTTTGACATAGGGTGCAGGCAGATTACGGGCCTCACATAGCTGCTGCCAGGCCCCTAATCTGCCATGGGCCCCTATATACCACCTCCTCCTGCTGCTGCCAGGTCCAGAGTCTCTCATGGGTCCCTGTACGGCCTCCCATTGCTGCTGTCTCCATCGCCACACTCTGCTGCCATGTGCCACTTTCAGGTCTCTTCACACTGCTGGTGTGTAAAATTTTTTGACATAGGGTGCTGCAAGATAACGGGCCTCACATAGCTGCTGCCAGGCCCCTAATCTGCCATGGGCCCCAATATACCGCCTCCTCATGCTGCTGCCAGGTCCAGAGTCTCTCATGGGTCCCTGTACGGCCTCCCATTGCTGCTGTCTCCATCGCCACACTCTGCTGCCATGTGCCACTTTCAGGTCTCTTCACACTGCTGGTGTGTTAAATTTTTTGACATAGGGTGCTGCAAGATAACGGGCCTCACATAGCTGCTGCCAGGCCCCTAATCTGCCATGGGCCCCTATATACCACCTCCTCCTGCTGCTGCCAGGTCCAGAGTCTCTCATGGGTCCCTGTACGGCCTCCCATTGCTGCTGTCTCCATCGCCACACTCTGCTGCCATGTGCCACTTTCAGGTCTCTTCACACTGCTGGTGTGTAAAATTTTTTGACATAGGGTGCTGCAAGATAACGGGCCTCACATAGCTGCTGCCAGGCCCCTAATCTGCCATGGGCCCCAATATACCGCCTCCTCATGCTGCTGCCAGGTCCAGAGTCTCTCATGGGTCCCTGTACGGCCTCCCATTGCTGCTGTCTCCATCGCCACACTCTGCTGCCATGTGCCACTTTCAGGTCTCTTCACACTGCTGGTGTGTTAAATTTTTTGACATAGGGTGCTGCAAGATAACGGGCCTCACATAGCTGCTGCCAGGCCCCTAATCTGCCATGGGCCCCTATATACCGCCTCCTCATGCTGCTGCCAAGTCCAGAGTCTGTCATGGTCCCTGTACGGCCTCCCATTGCTGCTGTCTCCATCGCCACACTCTGCTGCCATGTGCCACTTTCAGGTCTCTTCACACTGCTGGTGTGTTAAATTTTTTGACATAGGGTGCAGGCAGATTACGGGCCTCACATAGCTGCTGCCAGGCCCCTAATCTGCCATGGGCCCCTATATACCACCTCCTCCTGCTGCTGCCAGGTCCAGAGTCTCTCATGGGTCCCTGTACGGCCTCCCATTGCTGCTGTCTCCATCGCCACACTCTGCTGCCATGTGCCACTTTCAGGTCTCTTCACACTGCTGGTGTGTTAAATTTTTTGACATAGGGTGCAGGCAGATTACGGGCCTCACATAGCTGCTGCCAGGCCCCTAATCTGCCATGGGCCCCTATATACCACCTCCTCCTGCTGCTGCCAGGTCCAGAGTCTCTCATGGGTCCCTGTACGGCCTCCCATTGCTGCTGTCTCCATCGCCACACTCTGCTGCCATGTGCCACTTTCAGGTCTCTTCACACTGCTGGTGTGTAAAATTTTTTGACATAGGGTGCTGCAAGATAACGGGCCTCACATAGCTGCTGCCAGGCCCCTAATCTGCCATGGGCCCCTATATACCGCCTCCTCATGCTGCTGCCAAGTCCAGAGTCTGTCATGGTCCCTGTACGGCCTCCCATTGCTGCTGTCTCCATCGCCACACTCTGCTGCCATGTGCCACTTTCAGGTCTCTTCACACTGCTGGTGTGTTAAATTTTTTGACATAGGGTGCTGGCAGATTACGGGCCTCCTATAGCTGCTGCCAGGCCCCTAATCTGCCATGGGCCCCTATATACCGCCTCCTCATGCTGCTGCCAAGTTCAGAGTCTGTCATGGGTCCCTGTACGGCCTCCCATTGCTGCTGTCTCCATCGCCACACTCTGCTGCCATGTGCCACTTTCAGGTCTCTTCACACTGCTGGTGTGTTAAATTTTTTGACATAGGGTGCAGGCAGATTACGGGCCTCACATAGCTGCTGCCAGGCCCCTAATCTGCCATGGGCCCCTATATACCACCTCCTCCTGCTGCTGCCAGGTCCAGAGTCTCTCATGGGTCCCTGTACGGCCTCCCATTGCTGCTGTCTCCATCGCCACACTCTGCTGCCATGTGCCACTTTCAGGTCTCTTCACACTGCTGGTGTGTAAAATTTTTTGACATAGGGTGCTGCAAGATAACGGGCCTCACATAGCTGCTGCCAGGCCCCTAATCTGCCATGGGCCCCTATATACCGCCTCCTCATGCTGCTGCCAAGTCCAGAGTCTGTCATGGTCCCTGTACGGCCTCCCATTGCTGCTGTCTCCATCGCCACACTCTGCTGCCATGTGCCACTTTCAGGTCTCTTCACACTGCTGGTGTGTTAAATTTTTTGACATAGGGTGCTGGCAGATTACGGGCCTCCTATAGCTGCTGCCAGGCCCCTAATCTGCCATGGGCCCCTATATACCGCCTCCTCATGCTGCTGCCAAGTTCAGAGTCTGTCATGGGTCCCTGTACGGCCTCCCATTGCTGCTGTCTCCATCGCCACACTCTGCTGCCATGTGCCACTTTCAGGTCTCTTCACACTGCTGGTGTGTTAAATTTTTTGACATAGGGTGCAGGCAGATTACGGGCCTCACATAGCTGCTGCCAGGCCCCTAATCTGCCATGGGCCCCTATATACCGCCTCCTCCTGCTGCTGCCAGGTCCAGAGTCTCTCATGGGTCCCTGTACGGCCTCCCATTGCTGCTGTCTCCATCGCCACACTCTGCTGCCATGTGCCACTTTCAGGTCTCTTCACACTGCTGGTGTGTTAAATTTTTTGACATAGGGTGCTGCAAGATAACGGGCCTCACATAGCTGCTGCCAGGCCCCTAATCTGCCATGGGCCCCTATATACCGCCTCCTCATGCTGCTGCCAAGTCCAGAGTCTGTCATGGTCCCTGTACGGCCTCCCATTGCTGCTGTCTCCATCGCCACACTCTGCTGCCATGTGCCACTTTCAGGTCTCTTCACACTGCTGGTGTGTTAAATTTTTTGACATAGGGTGCAGGCAGATTACGGGCCTCACATAGCTGCTGCCAGGCCCCTAATCTGCCATGGGCCCCTATATACCGCCTCCTCCTGCTGCTGCCAGGTCCAGAGTCTCTCATGGGTCCCTGTACGGCCTCCCATTGCTGCTGTCTCCATCGCCACACTCTGCTGCCATGTGCCACTTTCAGGTCTCTTCACACTGCTGGTGTGTTAAATTTTTTGACATAGGGTGCAGGCAGATTACGGGCCTCACATAGCTGCTGCCAGGCCCCTAATCTGCCATGGGCCCCTATATACCGCCTCCTCCTGCTGCTGCCAGGTCCAGAGTCTCTCATGGGTCCCTGTACGGCCTCCCATTGCTGCTGTCTCCATCGCCACACTCTGCTGCCATGTGCCACTTTCAGGTCTCTTCACACTGCTGGTGTGTTAAATTTTTTGACATAGGGTGCTGGCAGATTACGGGCCTCACATAGCTGCTGCCAGGCCCCTAATCTGCCATGGGCCCCTATATACCGCCTCCTCATGCTGCTGCCAAGTCCAGAGTCTGTCATGGTCCCTGTACGGCCTCCCATTGCTGCTGTCTCCATCGCCACACTCTGCTGCCATGTGCCACTTTCAGGTCTCTTCACACTGCTGGTGTGTTAAATTTTTTGACATAGGGTGCAGGCAGATTACGGGCCTCACATAGCTGCTGCCAGGCCCCTAATCTGCCATGGGCCCCTATATACCGCCTCCTCATGCTGCTGCCAAGTTCAGAGTCTGTCATGGGTCCCTGTACGGCCTCCCATTGCTGCTGTCTCCATCGCCACACTCTGCTGCCATGTGCCACTTTCAGGTCTCTTCACACTGCTGGTGTGTTAAATTTTTTGACATAGGGTGCAGGCAGATTACGGGCCTCACATAGCTGCTGCCAGGCCCCTAATCTGCCATGGGCCCCTATATACCGCCTCCTCCTGCTGCTGCCAGGTCCAGAGTCTCTCATGGGTCCCTGTACGGCCTCCCATTGCTGCTGTCTCCATCGCCACACTCTGCTGCCATGTGCCACTTTCAGGTCTCTTCACACTGCTGGTGTGTTAAATTTTTTGACATAGGGTGCAGGCAGATTACGGGCCTCACATAGCTGCTGCCAGGCCCCTAATCTGCCATGGGCCCCTATATACCGCCTCCTCCTGCTGCTGCCAGGTCCAGAGTCTCTCATGGGTCCCTGTACGGCCTCCCATTGCTGCTGTCTCCATCGCCACACTCTGCTGCCATGTGCCACTTTCAGGTCTCTTCACACTGCTGGTGTGTTAAATTTTTTGACATAGGGTGCTGGCAGATTACGGGCCTCACATAGCTGCTGCCAGGCCCCTAATCTGCCATGGGCCCCTATATACCGCCTCCTCATGCTGCTGCCAAGTCCAGAGTCTGTCATGGTCCCTGTACGGCCTCCCATTGCTGCTGTCTCCATCGCCACACTCTGCTGCCATGTGCCACTTTCAGGTCTCTTCACACTGCTGGTGTGTTAAATTTTTTGACATAGGGTGCAGGCAGATTACGGGCCTCACATAGCTGCTGCCAGGCCCCTAATCTGCCATGGGCCCCTATATACCGCCTCCTCCTGCTGCTGCCAGGTCCAGAGTCTCTCATGGGTCCCTGTACGGCCTCCCATTGCTGCTGTCTCCATCGCCACACTCTGCTGCCATGTGCCACTTTCAGGTCTCTTCACACTGCTGGTGTGTTAAATTTTTTGACATAGGGTGCTGGCAGATTACGGGCCTCACATAGCTGCTGCCAGGCCCCTAATCTGCCATGGGCCCCTATATACCGCCTCCTCCTGCTGCTGCCAGGTCCAGAGTCTCTCATGGGTCCCTGTACGGCCTCCCATTGCTGCTGTCTCCATCGCCACACTCTGCTGCCATGTGCCACTTTCAGGTCTCTTCACACTGCTGGTGTGTTAAATTTTTTGACATAGGGTGCTGGCAGATTACGGGCCTCACATAGCTGCTGCCAGGCCCCTAATCTGCCATGGGCCCCTATATACCGCCTCCTCATGCTGCTGCCAAGTCCAGAGTCTGTCATGGTCCCTGTACGGCCTCCCATTGCTGCTGTCTCCATCGCCACACTCTGCTGCCATGTGCCACTTTCAGGTCTCTTCACACTGCTGGTGTGTTAAATTTTTTGACATAGGGTGCAGGCAGATTACGGGCCTCACATAGCTGCTGCCAGGCCCCTAATCTGCCATGGGCCCCTATATACCGCCTCCTCCTGCTGCTGCCAGGTCCAGAGTCTCTCATGGGTCCCTGTACGGCCTCCCATTGCTGCTGTCTCCATCGCCACACTCTGCTGCCATGTGCCACTTTCAGGTCTCTTCACACTGCTGGTGTGTAAAATTTTTTGACATAGGGTGCTGCAAGATAACGGGCCTCACATAGCTGCTGCCAGGCCCCTAATCTGCCATGGGCCCCTATATACCGCCTCCTCATGCTGCTGCCAAGTCCAGAGTCTGTCATGGTCCCTGTACGGCCTCCCATTGCTGCTGTCTCCATCGCCACACTCTGCTGCCATGTGCCACTTTCAGGTCTCTTCACACTGCTGGTGTGTTAAATTTTTTGACATAGGGTGCTGGCAGATTACGGGCCTCCTATAGCTGCTGCCAGGCCCCTAATCTGCCATGGGCCCCTATATACCGCCTCCTCATGCTGCTGCCAAGTTCAGAGTCTGTCATGGGTCCCTGTACGGCCTCCCATTGCTGCTGTCTCCATCGCCACACTCTGCTGCCATGTGCCACTTTCAGGTCTCTTCACACTGCTGGTGTGTTAAATTTTTTGACATAGGGTGCAGGCAGATTACGGGCCTCACATAGCTGCTGCCAGGCCCCTAATCTGCCATGGGCCCCTATATACCGCCTCCTCCTGCTGCTGCCAGGTCCAGAGTCTCTCATGGGTCCCTGTACGGCCTCCCATTGCTGCTGTCTCCATCGCCACACTCTGCTGCCATGTGCCACTTTCAGGTCTCTTCACACTGCTGGTGTGTTAAATTTTTTGACATAGGGTGCTGCAAGATAACGGGCCTCACATAGCTGCTGCCAGGCCCCTAATCTGCCATGGGCCCCTATATACCGCCTCCTCATGCTGCTGCCAAGTCCAGAGTCTGTCATGGTCCCTGTACGGCCTCCCATTGCTGCTGTCTCCATCGCCACACTCTGCTGCCATGTGCCACTTTCAGGTCTCTTCACACTGCTGGTGTGTTAAATTTTTTGACATAGGGTGCAGGCAGATTACGGGCCTCACATAGCTGCTGCCAGGCCCCTAATCTGCCATGGGCCCCTATATAACGCCTCCTCATGCTGCTGCCAAGTTCAGAGTCTGTCATGGGTCCCTGTACGGCCTCCCATTGCTGCTGTCTCCATCGCCACACTCTGCCATGTGCCACTTTCAGGTCTCCTCACACTGCTGGTGTGTTGAATTTTTTGACATAGGGTGCTGGCAGATTACGGGCCTCCTATAGCTGCTGCCAGGCCCCTAATCTGCCATAAGCCCCTATATACCGCCTCCTCATGCTGCTGCCAAGTCCAGAGTCTGTCATGGGTCCCTGTACGGCCTCCCATTGCTGCTGTCTCCATCGCCACACTCTGCCATGTGCCACTTTCAGGTCTCCTCACACACTGCTGGTGTGTTGAATTTTTTGACATAGGGTGCTGGCAGATTACGGGCCTCCTATAGCTGCTGCCAGGCCCCTAATCTGCCGTAGGCCCCTATATACCGCCTCCTCATGCTGCTGCCAGGTCCAGAGTCTCTCATGGGTCCCTGTACGGCCTCCCATTGCTGCTGTCTCCATCGCCACACTCTGCCATGTGCCACTTTCAGGTCTCCTCACACTGCTGGTGTGTTCCATTTTTTGTCATAGGGTGCTGGCAGATTATGGGCCTCCCATAACTGCTGCCAGGCCCCTAATCTGCCATGGGCCCCTATACCGACTCCTCATGCTGTGACGTTGCAACAAGGTGGAATTCAACCCTACATATGTTAGACCGCCTTTACGAACAGCAAAAGGCCATCACAGATTTCCTGATGTTAAAAGCAGATAAAGGTACTCCCTGTGTAACTTAGATGTCAGCCATTGGCAGCTCATGCGTGACACCTGCGCTTGCTCAGGCCCTTTGAGGAGGCCACGCTATTCGTGAGTCGGCAGGACTATGGGATGAACGACGTCATTCCTCTGTTGCACGTCCTGGAACAAATGCTGTTAACAATGGCTGGTCAGGGTGCGGTAGACGTGGCGCACAGATCTCAACGCCACATGGCCCCTGTGGGGGCAGGACTGGAAGAAGAGGAGGAGGTAGAGGAGGACATTGGTGCTCAGGAATTATTGAGTGAAATGGGTGGTTTTTCCACTCAGCGGACAGGAGTGGAGGAGCAGGAGCATCTGGTAGAGGAGGAGGAAGAGGAGACAGAGGACCTAGACGCACCGTGGCAGTATGCTGTGGAGATGGAGGCAGGGAGTCCCTCGCATTCCTTGGCACAAATGGCCCATAGCATGCTCGGTTGCTTGCGTAGCGACAGCCGAATAATAACCATCAGACAGAGGGATGACTTTTGGCTGTCCACCTTGTTGGACCCTCGCTACCGTTCAAAAATGGTGGCCTTTTTCACACCTGCTGAGAGGGAGGCCAAAATAACGTACTATAAAAAACACCTATGTAGTCAGCTGGTCTCTGCCTGTCTGCGCCAACGTCCATCCTCAGACACTGTGGGCCCTGTGCGCTCGTGTTCCGCTGCCATGGCAGCAGGGGAGGGGTGGGGTGGTAGGAGCAGTGGCAGCTCCACCAGCAGCGGCTGCCTCAGTCTGCAGTCGATGATGAGTAGCTTTCTTCACCAGCGCAGTGAGGAAACTACTAACCAGCCGCAGCAGCAGCAGCAGCATCAGGTGGACCTGGAGCAGGACCTCAAACAACAGGCTTAGGCCTACTTGGACAGCACCCTGCCAACCGAGGTAGACAATCCCCTTGACTACTGGGCAACGAAACTTGACCTTTGGCCCCAACTAGCTGAATTTGCCCTTGAAAGGCTGTCATGCCCGGCCAGTAGCGTGGCATCGGAGCGCGTGTTTAGTGCGGCAGGAGGTATTGCAACTCCGCGGAGGACACGACTGTCCACCCAAAGTGTGGAGAGACTGACGTTTGTGAAAATGAATCAGGCGTGGATTAGTCTGGATTTCAAACCACCAGTTCCTGACACAACTGACTAAATCCGCCATGAATCATGCCCCAAACATGTGCCACTTTCAGGTCTCCTCACACTGCTGGTGTGTTCCATTTTTTGTCATAGGGTGCTGGCAGATTACGGGCCTCCCATAGCTGCTGCCAGGCCCCTAATCTGCCATGGGCCCCTATACCGCCTCCTCATGCTGCTGCCAAGTCCAGAGTCTCTCATGGGTCCCTGTACGGCCTCCCATTGCTGCTGCCTCCATCGCCACACTCTGCCATGTGCCACTTTCAGGTCTCCTCACACTGCTGGTGTGTTCCATTTTTTGTCATAGGGTGCTGGCAGATTACGGGCCTCCCATAGCTGCTGCCAGGCCCCTAATCTGCCATGGGCCCCTATACCGCCTCCTCATGCTGCTGCCAGGTCCAGAGTCTCTCATGGGTCCCTGTACGGCCTCCCATTGCTGCTGTCTCCATCGCCACACTCTGCCATGTGCCACTTTCAGGTCTCCTCACACTGCTGGTGGGTTCCATTTTTTGTCATAGGGTGCTGGCAGATTACGGGCCTCCCATAGCTGCTGCCAGGCCCGTAATCTGCCATGGGCCCCCGTACCGACTCCTCATGCTGCTGCCAGGCCCGTAATCTGTCATGGGCCACTGTTGTCGCTTGTTGGCATATTCCGCTCGTTCAGATGCTCCTTCTCCTGCTACTCCTCTTCACGGATTCCGTCAGCAGTCTTTCTTGGAATCCGTTTCCAAGAGACAACAGTTTGCGAGCACGCACCCGACGGTGCAGAAGCTGAACGTCCTCCTGTCCAAGTTGCTGCTGCCAGGCTCGTAATCTGTCATGCGCCCCTGTACCGCCTCCTCATGCTGCTGCCAGGTCCAGAGTGTGTCATGGGCCCCCGTACCGACTCCTCATGCTGCTGCCAGGCCCGTAATCTGTCATGGGCCCCTGTACCGCCTCCCCATGCTGCTGCCAGGTCCAGAGTGTGTCATGGGTCCCTGTACGGCCTCCCATTGCTGCTGCCAGGCCCGTAATCTGCCATGGGCCCCTGTACCGACTCCTCATGCTGCTGCCAGGCCCGTAATCTGTCATGGGCCCCTGTACCGCCTCCTCATGCTGCTGCCAGGTCCAGAGTGTGTCATGGGTCCCTGTACGGCCTCCCATTGCTGCTGTCTCTATCGCCACACTCTGCCATGTGCCACTTTCAGGTCTCCTCACACTGCTGGTGGTTTCCATTTTTGTCATAGGGTGCTGTATGGCCTCCCATTGCTGCTGCCTCCACCGCCACACTGTGGCTCCACACTCTGGTTTTGGCCCCGTGACTGCCCAAATGAGTGAAGTGTGCGGTGATTCTAAGATCGACGGCACTCATCTGCATGTCATACTGACTGACAGTATTATTTCTCTTCCCCAGCAGACTCCAAGGGCATTTAAATTAAAGGTACAGTGTTCTGCACTAATATTAAGTCTCTCTGAAGCCTAGAAACACCCTTTTTTAAGTTAAATTCACAGCGAATTTATTCGACTCGAATCGAATATTGTCCACGAATTCGCCGAATCAGTCGAATCGAATTTTTCATTTCTTCGCTCATCTCTAATAGTCACACTAAAATGATCCAACCGAAATTCCTAAAGTGTTACTGAACCCACAACTGTAAATTCAGTCTGTATATGTGGTAAAACATGCTTGTTATACTCCCATTGGAATGTAATGGGTTAATCCTCTATCATAATATATGGTGTACAGTTGCAAGAAAAAGTATGTGAACCCCTTGGGATTACGTGGAGTTTTGCATGAATTGGGCATAAAATGTGCTCTGAACGTCATCTAAGTCACAACAATAGAAGAACACAGTCTGCTGAACATAATACTACACAAACATTAGATGTTGCCATGGTTTAATTGCACATAACATGTAAACATTCACAGTGCAGGGAGGAAAAAGTATGTGAACCTTTGGACTTAATAACTGGTTGACCCTCCTTTGGCAGCAATAACCTCAACCAAACGTTTCCTGTAGTTGCAGATCAGACCTGCACAACGATCTGGAGTAATTTTGGACCACTCCTCTTCACAAAACTGTTTCAGTGTAGCAATATTCTTGGGATGTCTGGTGTGAATCGCTCTCTTAAGGTCATGCCACAGCATTTCAATCGGGTTGAGGTCAGGACTCTGACTGGGCCACTCCAGAAGGCGTATTCTGTGCTGTTGCAGCCATTGTTTTGTTGAATTACTTGTATGCTCTGGGTCATTGTCCTGTTGCATCACCCATCCTCTGCAGAGCTTCAGTTGGCGGACAGATGGTCATACGTTTTCCTGCAAAATGTCTTGATAAATTCTGGAATTCATTTTCCCATCAATGACAACAATCCGTCCAGGCCCTGAGGCAGCAAAGCAGCCCCAAACCATGATGCTCCCTCCGCCATGTTTTACAGTGGGGATGAGGTTTTGATGTTGGTGTGCTGTGCCTTTTTTTCTCCACACATAGTGTTGTGTGTTCTTCCCAAACAACTCAATCTTGGTTTCATCTGTCCACAGTATATTTTGCCAGTAGTGCTGTGGAACATCCAGTTGCTCTTTTGTAAACTTCAAACGTGCTGCAATATTCTTTCTGGACAGCAATGGCTTCCTCCGTGGTGTCCTCCCATGTACTCCATTCTTGTTTAATGTTTTCCTTATTGTAGATGTGTCAACAAAAATGTTAGCATGTGCCAGAGATTTCTGTAGGTCTTTAGCTGACACTCTGGGATTCTTCTTTACCTCATGCAGCATTCTGCGCTGTGCTCTTGCAGTCATTTTTACAGGACGACCACACCTAGGGAGAGTAGCAACAGTGCTAAACTTTCTCCATTTGTAGACAGTCTGTCTTACCGAGGACACATGAACATCAAGGCTTTTGGAGATACTTTTGTAACCCTTTCCAGCTTCATGCAAGTCAACAATTCTTGATCGTAGGTCTTCTGAGAGCTCTTTTCTGCGAGGCATGGTTCACATCAGACAGTGCTTCTTGAAACCAGTAAACCCAAAACAGGTGTGTGTTTTTTAAGGGCAGGACAGCTGTCAGCAACACATCCAATATCATCACACTGATTGGAGTCAAGGTTGGCTCACTTCTGGCTCCAGTTAGCTCTGGGAGAAGTCATTAAGCTAGGGCCTCACATACTTTTTCCTCCCTGCACTGTGAATGTTTACATGTTATGTGCAATTAAACCATGGCAACATCTAATATTTGTGTAGTATTATGTTCAGCAGACTGTGTTCTTCTATTATTGTGACTTAGATGACGTTCCGAGCACATTTTATGCCCAATTCATGCAAAACTCAACGTAATCCCAAGGGGTTCACATACTTTTTCTTGCAACTGTATGTGGGGTTGACCAGACAAGCTTCATTTTATACTGTACATCAAAAGGATAGAGTAATGACTCTTAACCAGGGGCGGACTAACCATTTAGAAATTTGGGCACTTCCCGAGGGCCCGGGTCAGTAGGGGGCCCCATGAGATGCCACTGGTACCTTTTTCATAGGCTTTTTTGAGTTTGGGCAAGGACACAGGGGCCCCATAATCCCCTATTGCCCGGGGGCCCCATGAGTTGTCAGTCCGCCCCTGCTCTTAACTATGTTACTTTTATGCAAGAAGCAAATACCTTTTCATGGTATTTGTGGGCTAACCTGTTTAACCTCCCTGGTGGTATTCCCGAGTGTAACTCGGGGTAAAATGTCTGTACCAAAAGCGGTAACCCCGAGCTACACTCGGGCTTACCATGCGGCGCTGCATAGGGATTCCCTGCAGAGCTTACCTTGTCCTTCGCTCTCGCGATGTGTCCCCTGCAGTGTCCCCAGCCATCTCCTCTGGCCGATGCCGGCATCCAGCTTCTGTGTTCCGGTCCCTGTGACGTAATTTTTTTCCAAACAAATTTTACATAGTAAAACATTACTGTTTCAACCCATTTCACATACATTTTGTCCCTACTGCTTGTCCTGTGCCCTGCCTGCATTTTTACTGTTCTTTCTGCCTGGAAACTTAGAAAAGTCCATGGCGTCCAAAAAGTGTCCCTTTAGGTCAAAAGCGGGTTTAGATCAGCTAGAGAACAGCGATAGTAAATCAGAACCACTTGCAGAATTGAGTGATAATGATTCATGGGGGAAATTCCTCATCAGACACTGAAAACGATTTTGCAACTTTGCTCAGTGTTTTCGGTTTGATTATATTATTGAATTAAATTTATTATTATTATATTATTATTTTTTATGATTACTTATTAAATTATAATTTATGATTTCGTGTTTCAAATTTTATCATACCCGGGATGTTTACTAGACTCTTGTTTGGACAGATTTCAGTGAGTTATTCCTAAAAATTACAGCCTACAATAATAAAACTACATATTTCCATGCAAAATAATGGTACCGCTTTCAGCACCAAAAATCTGAAATAATCATACCGCTAGGGAGGTTAAACATATCAAAGGAGGTTATCTACAATTCTAAAAGGATTGTAAAATGCAAATTGTCTGCTTAGACATGAAAAGGGTCTTAAAGATGCAGGGGATGAGTTAAGTGTTTATATCCTTGTTTAATGTAATTAGCATTTCAAAGGGTAAATTGTTTACCTAGATAAGGGTGATAACAATACAAGAATTATCGAATGTTGGTAATTAGAGTTGAGGGGTCTTCATGGGGTAAATGGCAATTAAAGGGTAACCTATTTGCCTGGTAAACATTATAGTGACCTTAAAGTGTTTTTTTCCTTCATGCATTCTATACATGAAGGTAAAACAATCTTCTGTATGTAGAAGCCCCCCCCCAGCCCCCCTAACACTACCTGGGCCGATGTCCATGAGACATCTCTGGTTCTTCAGGGACTCTCAGTCCTTATTGGCTGAGGCAATAGCGGGAACATTTGGCTCCTGCTGCTGTCAATCACACCCAGTGAGCCAATCAAGAGAGGTGGGGGCGGGGCCGAGCTGTGGCTCTGTATGTGAATGGATAAGCAGAGGTGCAGCTCGGTAGCATGCTCTGTAGCTCGGTTGCTCGGTTGCCCCCAGAGCATGCTGCTTGCTGTGAGAGCACCTTACAGGAGGGAGAAGCCAGGAGCACCGGTGGGGGACCTGAGAAGAGAAGGATCCAGGTTGCTCTGAGCAAATCCACTGCACAGAGCAGGTAAGCATAACATGTTTGTTACTTTAAAAATAAAAATCAATCACTTTATTTTACTATCAATTTAATTGTTATTTCCAGTAAAGGGAAGTCATTTCATGTTAAGATCAAAAAAGTTTTGTCAGCCAATCAGAAACCCCTCTAGCTTTACTTACTGGTAGTAATCTGTATATGAAGGGAGGATCATGATTTAAGAAATTATTATGCACATGTCTAGAATGTGATATACATTACTGCATGAATAGAAGCTACCTAGGTGCATATTATAGATTGGACATATATGTAGGCAGGTATTGTTAATGCTGGTTTAGTAAGTTAGCGGCTGGCCCATACTAGGGGAAACAGGTTAAGATATATGTACCCAAGGTTTTTTGGTCCCAGCCAGACCACCTGTGATATAAAAAGGAGGAAGGCTGAGGTCCGAGGTGATTTTTCCCGCTCTTGGCTTGACTTGTGTGAGGAACTGCTGCAGGCAGAGGGGTTTAGGTGGACATCCAAGCATGGACTACCACATTATGGAGGTATGCCTGGGCAGACACACACCTGTAGTTAGGATTAGGGATTGGACTTGTTCACTTTGGACTGTAATGTTTAAGATTCTTCAGTAAAGTTACATTTACTGTTCTGAACCTGGTCTGAATTATTCAAAGGGGTATGTTGGTAATGGCATATCTAAAGAACCTGGCTCTGTAAAGAACATAAGGAGCATTAAGTCACACTACATAAAAAGGGGTTAACTCAGCAAGTCAAGCAAGAGTAATGCAGATGCTAAAAGTAACCAAGTGCAAGATATGAAGCAACCAGTCATTAGGCATGGTATCTGGTAAGGTGTCAGGGCATCCGCCAGCAAGGGGGTCATTATTATTATTATACAGGATTTATATAGCACCAACGGTTTGCTCAGTGCTTTACATTAAAGTGGGAGACAATACAGTAACAATACAGTTCAATACAAGAGGGATTGAGGGCCCTGCTCCTTGGAGCTTACAATCTAGGAGTCATTTCTCTGACCTCCCCCCCAGCACTTGGTTTTCAGTAGCAACTGGGGCCAAACCTGCATTGCAGACATCTATTTACCTGGTCACAAGAGGTACGGAAAGTGAAGGACTCAACACTGAGCATGCATGAGGTCCACTCTATGTGCTCAGCGGGACCCCATTCTGCTCCTGGGAGTGATGACAGACACACACTAGGCTGGTGGAGATGGCGCAGTCTCAGCCTATCCCTCCTAATGCAACCACTACTAAAATTTAAGTGTGTAGTGACATGGGACACATGTTTTCAGAGGAACTCTGTATTTTACTGCACACAGTGTAAGCTCATCTCCAAGTCTGGGAATTGCTTTAATGTTAGACTTTTCACAGGATCGTTGTCTCTACCTGGTCCCAGGCATTGATGAGCAGGCTCTGTGTGTTAAGGTACTCCCACTACTTGCAGGGTGAAGATGATTCCACCTACAACTACGCTGGACAGGTGGACTAAGTATTTGAATGGGACTATGAAGGCTTTTGTTCGTTGTATTATTTGCAAGCAGTTTGTTGACTTTGTCATCTGTTCTGGAATCCAATAAATGCATCTCTCTGGAGAACCAAGTTACAATAATAATTATTAGTCATTCGCCTATATTTACAACACTCACACCTAGTAGGCTATTTAAACTTGGGTCCTGCATGAGATCATTACTGAATGGTCTTTGAACTTGAGTTCCTGTTCTTCTTGATCCTGAACCTCCGTAACTCTGTTATTGACCTTGTTTTCATCTAACCTGCTTCTGAATTACCCTTGCCTGTCTGTGTTTGCTGCCTAGCTTTGTTACCAATCTTGACCTGTACTCCCAACAAAGATTTTGCCTACCGATTCTGCACCTTGCTCACAGCATGCTTCCAACCTCTGCTCATCCCTGACCTTGATCCTGTTCATGATTTGGGACCTTCTTGCTCGACTGTTACCAAATTTGACTCGTGACCTTGCTCTGTTCACTGCTAGACTTGTATTCTGAGTGCTCTCTCTGATGTGCTTCAGCTTATCTGATATCAGCACTCCCAAGTTCAAGTCTTCAGTTCCAGCTTCTTGGAACCTGTGCCCTTCCATTGACCTTGCAGCCTCTGTCCCTACTTTTAGGGGTGCTCGAACAAGAATTGTGTGAGAGGCCTGTGAGCGGGATGGGGATTATTGGGTCCTTCTGGGCTATGCTAGGCACTGTGCGGGATGGGCCCCTCCCCCTACAAATGAGGCACCTTTGCTGTGTCATGATTATAAATGCCCAGGACAAGGTGGGGACTGCCCTTTAGGGAAATTCAACCTTAGGTGGTACTCCAGCTTAGAGATGGTCTATACACCATGTACACTGAGTGAATAAACTGGACTCCCGTTAAATCTCTGGTCCCGTGTCAAGGAGTACCTTGACTGTAACTGTTTGCATTTCGGAGGGACACACTGAGCCTATGTCCACTCCACCCATCCAGCGTATTTCTGTCACCTTACTCTCAGTGACAGAATGGGATTCCACCATGCACCTAGCAAGAACCTCATGCATGCACTTAATTTTCTTACTCTCCAGTACTTGGCGGTTAGGCCAAACGCCTCCTTTATGCTGATCTGCTCCCGTTGCTATGGGAGATTGACTACTGGGGGAGAGTCCCAGAGGCAACACCCTCGCTACCGCAGGAAACCTCTTCTTGCACAAGTACCATGCTTCATGACAGGCTTCTTGTGCTAGTTACTAGACCTCTGTTACCCTTGGCTTTAACTCGCTTTACCCTGTACCATGTTAACTCTTGCAGAGCTATCTTCATACTCCATTGTGCTTTAACTGACCTAAGCTGCAGAAGACAATGTGGAATGCGCCGGTAGCTTTCATACACCCCTTTCAATAACCCCAGACTAGGCAGAACAATGTTTACTATAAGAAATTCAATACAACAGTTCCAAAGGGAAGCAAACAGTCTGTTTCCCAACTGAACCTAACCATAGCTGTGGCTGCCCCAGCATACCTGCACAGGAAGAGTCCAACATTGGCAAAGTCTATAATGGAAGTATCCATGATGAGGACATCCTGATGAGTTGGAGTCTTCTTCCCAAGACTTGGCAAAGGTTCTCGACCTTCTCAGGTTAAACAAGGCCTGGCTCAGCTCTGCTCAGCTCCACTCCGCTCTCCGGACCCCCGTCCCTTTTTATAAAAGCACAGAACTGGTGGGTCAGACCCAAAAAAGTCTGCCAAACTAGGCCCTAAATGGCAGCAAGGACATTAACCTTTTTCTTCTGCTGGCTCAGGCAACCATGCTAACTAACTTATAGTAGGTGGTTGCCAAGGAATACAGGTCATCTCAGGCTC
Source organism: Staurois parvus (assembly GCF_062004578.1). Classification (NCBI taxonomy): domain Eukaryota; kingdom Metazoa; phylum Chordata; class Amphibia; order Anura; family Ranidae; genus Staurois; species Staurois parvus. The sequence continues at coordinate 6,213,342 of NW_028318493.1, forward strand.
TGCATACAGGTAAGTGACAAACTGCTTCTTATGATATAGATGGGCTGTTTTTCTGGGTATACAGACAGTGGCAGTATATTGCCAAGTATTCAGACAGTGGCAGCATGTTCTGTATTGTCTTACAAATATGTTTTATAAATGCTTCAATACTTTCATTTATAGTTTAATGTAAGATTCACTATATGATCATTGCTCCTGTTATTTAATCTGAGCACGTACGAGAACCTTTGGAAAGGTGGCCTGAGAATACAGACAGAGGCAATGTGTTTCCTATTGTCTTAAAGGGCTGCAGCCAAGTGCACTCCATCTCAATAAACACTGGAAAATCTGGAATGTCTGCGTCTTATGCCTTTAAGTCCATTTAAATGCAGCTGTGGATGTCTGACTGAGAACTGGATGGATGTGTGACAACCAACTTCATCTGCTGAAGATTGATAGTGGGTTACATATTTGGGGGGTCTACTAAATGTTATGCAAAAGTGGGCATAACTTTTTATTAACTTACATAGGTCATTCAGATTTCACATGTTGGTAGAGTAAATCTTCCTCTATAGCAGTGTTTCTCAATTCCAGTCCTCATGGACCCCCAACAGGTCATGTTTTCAGGATTTCCATTATTTTGCACAGGTGATTTGATCAGTTTCACTGCCTTAGTAATTACCACAGCTGTTTCATCTGAGGGAAATCCTGAAAACATGACCTGTTGGGGGTCCATGAGGACTGGAGTTGAGAAACACTGCTCTATAGTAATCTTATTTTTATTTCTCATTGCAGGTAATTAATGGATGCCAAGCAAAAGCAAAGTAACATCTCTGAGTTATTGACAAAGGAGAGGTGCAGGCAATCTGACATCCACGGAAGGCTGCACAATTACATAGTTGGTAAGGTTGAATAAAGACACGAGTCCGTCAAGTTTTACCTGTGTGCTTGTGCGCATGTCAAAAACTCATATCCCATATCCCTGTATATTGTGTTCACTAAGATGCCCATCCAAGAGTTTTTTTAAACTATCGAAACTTCCCGCTGACACAACCAATTGTGGAAGGGAGTTCCACATCCTTACCGTCCTGACAGTGAAAAAGGCTAAACCGCTTCTCCTCCAATTTCAATGAGTGGGCTCGTGTCTTCGTATACTTCCCGAAACAGAATAGTTTTTTCCTTATTCTAGAATCTCCTCTGAGGTATTTGTATATCGATATCATATCTCCTCTCAAACATCTCTTTTCCAGGGAGAATAAGTTTAATGTTTGTAGTCATTCCTCATAACTGAGGTCTGTCAGGCCCCTTATTAACTTTTTTGCCCTTCTCTGGACTCTCTCCAGTTCTAGCACATCCTTTCTGAAGACTATTGACCAAAACTGGATGGCATACTCCAGAAGTGATGCCCACTTTGCATCATTTTTGGTACAGCCCGTGTGTGTGTATATACAGTATATATTTTGTACATACTGTATAAACTACAGTGCATTCTTAAACTATTCAGACCCCCTTTCCTTTTTTCAATTTTAATTTTCAATCTGTTTTTATCTGATTCTACACTCAGTAACCTATAATGACAAAGTGAAAATAAAATTTTAGAAATGTTTGTAAATGTATGAAAAAGGAAAAACTGGAATATCACATTTGCACAAGTATTCAGACCCTTTGTAACAACAATTGAAGTTTAGCTCAGGTGCCTCCCATTTCTCTTGATTGTTGCTGAGATGTTTCTACACCCTGATTGGAGTCCACTTGTGGTAAAAAATTGATTGGACATGATTTGGAAAGGCGCACACCTCTCTATAAAAGGCCTCACAGCTGACAATGCATACTGTATCAGAGCAAAAGGTCAAAGGAACTGCCTGCAGAGCTCAAAGACAGGAAATTATTGCAAATCTGGGAAAGGCTGCAAAAAAAAAATCTGCTGCACTGCAGGTTCCCAAGAGCACAATGGCCTCTGTAATTCTCCAATGGAAAACGTTTGGCCCAACCAGGACTCTTCCAAGGGTTGGTCGCTCAGCCAAACTGAGCAATCGGGGTAGAAGGACCTTAGTAAGAGAGGTGACCAAGAACCCAATGGTCACTCTGACTGAGCCCAAGAGATTCTGTGTGTAGATGAGACAAAGATCCAAAAAAAAAAAAAAATATATAAAGTCAGCGCTCCCTACTAGACTAAAAATAAGCAGCTTGCAAATACAGATAAATATACACCACCCTTCACGTAAAGTTTAAATAAAACTGCAGCACTATAACATCACATTAATAGTCCAAAATACAGTACAATACAGTAAGGCGAGCTATTGTGCCGTCACATCAGTTTTTCGGAGTGGCGATGTGAAATTTAAGACAGATCGGCTATTTTTATTATTGGTTTTATGTGACTTCACTGTGCTGCTACTTGTTTGGTTCTTAATACATTTTTTTTTTTTTGTCCGCAAACGTGCAGATAACGAAAAAACCTGTAAGTGAATCACAAAAAAAGTGCAAGTGTAAAACACCACACGAAAAAGTGCACTTAGGGGTGTGCTTTGTCCTTCCCCCGAAGGGGATGGACCACTACCCTGATCCCCCGGGGCACGAAGCTCCTGACAGGGACAAGGTTCCCATTTGGTCCTCCTGGCCAAAAGGCCTGGTGGACCACCGTTCCTTGTGGCCAGCCGAAGCCAGCCACTCAGTACTTGGTCAGGGGGCTCTCACGAAGAGAAAACCCCCCAGGGACAGGGGAGGAAGGAACCAAAAGGCCACACATCCTCCCCCTAGACTTCAGGGCAGGCCCGAGGACCCACACCCTCCATCCTGTGAGAAAAACACACACATAAGTAAGAAAAAGTGACAAAACGTGGGAGGTGAAATAAATTAAATAAATAGAAAATAAAAAAAGTGGTCGTGCCAAATAGTGCACAGACCAGGCCCTGAGGCCTAAATACTACACTATATGGCGTATTTTGGTTGCCTTGTGGTGGTGTTTGATGGAGAGAGTGGAACAGTGCCCCCTATGGAGACGTGATTAAAGTTGGTGGGAGAGAAGATTGATGCCAGTGGTCCAATTTGTTCCGATGCGTTATCTACCGCACATCTCATGAGCGGCACAAATTGGCAGTGAGCGCGCATTTTATGTGGGTGGCGGAGTTTTGTACACACGCTGTATCACGGAGTGTCGCTTATGCACGGGTGTTGAATTCTATTACACATAAGAGTACTACACTATAAAATTGTATTTGTTTTTGGTGTCACATCGATACAGGTCTCATACTGCAAAGGAGGAAGAAGTGGAGCAGTCCCCCAGGAGCCACATGAGCAGATGGATGGTCTTGTGATGATCAGGTAAAACGCGGATGCTGCATTTTATATCAGGGCAGCATATATTTGTGGTGAGTTGGCAATTCTTCTGATTTCCAGGAGTGGGTAGTCTGATTTTTATTGGAGAAAATTGAGTACAACACATATAGTGCACAGAGGGACTACAAACGAATTTTTGATATATCAAGGTGATGGGACTGTCATTTATGGACTATTAATGTGACCTTATAGTGCTGCAATTTTATTTAAAGTTCCAGAAGGACAACCATCACTGCAGTCCTCCACCGATCTGGGCTTTATGGCAGAGTGGCCCGGCGGAAGCCTCTCCTCAGTGCAAAACACATGAAAGCCTGCTTGGAGTTTGCAAAAAAGCTTCCGAGTGTAGAATATGGAGAAGAAAATGAATTTAAACAACTGTAGTGTCAGGCAGAAACATAAAAAAATGGAAAAAAAGTGCAGGGGGGTCTGAATACTTTGTGAAGATAATCCCCCGCAGTTATCACCTTTTGTATCACCTCCCCCTTCCTTTAGATTGTAAGCTCCACGAGTCGGGCCCTCCTATTCCTTCTGTACTGAAATGTGTTGTAATTGTACTGTCTCCCTTATATTGCAAAGCGCTGCACAAACTGTTGGCGCTATATAAATTCTGTATTATAATAATAATAATAATTATATATATATATATATAAAATAGAAAAAATAATTATATATATATATATATATATATATATATATATATATATATATTTGTGTCATTGATGCAGTAAAGGCTTCTTTCTGGCACCTCGACCATGCAGCTCATTTTTGTTCAAGTGTCATCATATTGTGCTCCTTCAAAACAACCACACTGTCTTTTTCCAGAACAGCCTGTATTTTTTTGTGGTTACCTGCGGGTTTCCCTTTGTATCCCGAACAATTATTCTGGCAGTTGTGGCTGCAATTTTTCTTGGTCTGTCTGACCTTGGCTTGGTATCAAGAGATCCCCGAACTTTCCACTTCTTAATAGGTGATTTAACAGTACTGATTGGCATATTCAAGGCTTTGGACATCTTTATATGTCCTTTTCCATCTTTATAAAGTTCCATTAACTTGTTACGCAGGACTTTTGACAGTTCTTTTCTGATCCCCATGGCTCAGTATCTAGCCCAGTCAGTGCTTCCATGTAAGAGCTAACAAATTCATTGACTATTTATACACTGACACTAATTGCAATTTAAAAAGTCACATATGTGGGACATTAACCTCTAATTGGCATTTTAACCCATGTGTGTCACCTTGTGTGTCTGTACCAAGGCCAAACATTCCAGGGTATGTACACTTTTGATTTGGGTGATTTCTGTCATCGTGATTTAAAAAGGAGCCAAACAACTATTTGATAATAAATGGCTTCATATGATCATCATCCTTCAATAAAAGAGCATTTTTTGGCATGATCAGTCATATTTTCAATATCAATGCCAAAATTTCACAATTTCTGCCAGGGTATGCAAACTTTTGAGCACAACTGTGTGTATATATATATATATATATATATATATATATATAGTATATATACACCGGCCACTTTATTAGGCACACCTTGCTAGTGCCAATAAAATATCCCCCACACCATTGCACCACCACCACCAGCCTGAACCATTGATACAAGGCAGGATGGATCCATGCTTTCATGATGTTTACACCAAATTCTGACCCTACCATCTGAGTGTTGCACCTGAAATCGAATGCCTATTCTCCTCTGACCTCTGACATCAACGAGGCATTTTTGTCCACACAACTGCCGCTCACTGGATATATTCTCTTTTTGGACCATTCTCTGTAAACCCTAGGGATGGTTTTCCGTGAAAATCTCAGTAGATCAGCACTTTTTGAAATTCCCGTCTGACACCAACAATCATGCCACATTCAAAGTCACTTGAATCCCCTTTCTTACCCATTCTGATGCTCAGTTTCAACTTCAGCAAGGTGTCTTCACCACGTCTAGATGCCTAAATACATTTAGTTGCTGCCATGTGATTGGCTGATGAACAATTTGTGTTACCAAACAATTGAACAGGTGTACCTAATAAAGTGGCCGGAGAGTGTATATACAGTATGTACACAATGAATAATCTTCTGTGCTCAAGTTTGGACCCAATATTGAGGAAAGACATTTGCTACTTCACGTATCTCAACTTCATGGACAACTAATCAGTTCACAGATATCCACTAAGCCTTGCCACCCTCTTCAGAAAGGAGCGATCCATAGGCACTACATGCAAAAAGACAAATGAGGGCACACCAGCCTAGTGCATTAACCAGGACACCATTTAATCAAAGAATAAAAGCAGATGATTATACTCACAAATGGAAAAAAAAACAGGCTCATCACAAATATCAGGTAGAAAACAACCAGAAGTGCTGGAATGGAGCAACAAAGGTCTACAGATGCTGATGAATTTTGAGGGTGCGCCATTCCTCTTCCTGGGCTTTTTGGCTCCATCCCAGCCCTTCTGGGAACACGAACAGGAATTCTGGCTGTTTCCTACCTGATATTTCTGATGAGCCTGTTTTTATTTACCATTTGCGGGTATAATCATCTACTCTCATGCTTTGAATAGATGGTATCTTGGTTAACACACTAAGCTGGCGCACCCTCTTTTGTCCTTTTGTGTGTGTATGTGTGTGTATATATATATATATATATATATATATATATATATGGCAGTAGAGGAGTCCCTAGGGTTGGTGTCACCCGGTGCGGTAACACGTGGTGTCACCCCTCCAGAGGTGGGCGGTCCCTGTCGTGCACACACAGCCTGGCTGGGCTCTTCCCCTCCCTGTGTCCCCGTTGCACCTCCCGGAGTCTCCAAACGGTAGTTTATTTCTATTACAAGGGATGAACAACATCCCTTGTGATAGCATGGGGCATGACAGTTCCTGTTTATGGAGAGATCTGGGGTCAATTAGACCCCAAATCTCTCCTCTGGCCTCCCAATGCATGCGATCAGACACAGATCATTCTGATCACTTGCAGTGGGACTGCATGGTAGAGCCTGGTAAAGTCGACGGTGGCAGGAGGGGGAGGGGCGCGCTTCCGCCACCTGTAAAAGTAACCCAGCAAGCCGCTAGTCCCAGATTACTTTTATCCTGTGCAAAATGAGAGAGAGAGCGAGAGGGAGAGAGAGGGAGAGGAGAAGAGAGAGAGGGAGGAGAGAGGAGAAGAGAGGGAGAGAAGAGAGAGAGGGGGGAGAAGAAAGAGAGAGGGAGGGAGGAGAGAGAGAGGGGGTGAATAGAGAGGGGGGAGAAGAGAGAGAGGGGGTGGAGAGAGGGGGGGGAGAGAGAGAAAAGTGAGGGAGGGAGAAGAGGTAGAGAGAGGTAGGGGAAGAGAGAGAGAGGGGGGAGAAGAGAGACAGAAGGGAGGAGAAGGGAGAGAGAGGGGAGAAGAGAGACAGAAGGGAGGAGGAGAGAGGGGGGAGAGAGAGGGGGAGGAGAAGAGAGAGAGGGGAGGAGGAGAGAGAGAGGGAGGAGAAGAGGGGGGAGAAGAAAGAGAGGGGGGAAGAGAAAGAGAGAGAGGGGGAGGGAGGGGGGGAAGAAACAGAGAGAGGGAGAAGAGAGAGAGAGAGGGAGGAGAAAAGAAGGGGGGGAGAGAGGGGGAGAAGAGAGAGAGGGAGGGAAGAGAGAGAGGGGGAAGAGAGAGGGGGGAAAGAGAGAGGGGGGGAAGAGAGGGGGGGAAGAGAGAGAGGGGGGGAAGAAGAGAGAGGGGGAGAAGAGAGAGAGGGGGGGTAAGAGAGAGGGGGAGAAGAGAGAGAGGGGGGATACAAGAGGGGGGGAAGAAGAGAGAGAGGGGTGGAAGAAGAAAGAGAGAGGGGGGGAGAAGAGAGAGAGGGGAGGAGGAGAGAGAGAGAGGAGAAGAGAGAGAGGGAGGAGAAGAGGGGGGAGAGGGGGGGAGAAGAAAGAGAGGGGGGAGAAAGAGAGAGGGAGGGAGGGGGGAAGATACAGAGAGAGGGAGACAAAGAGAGAGAGAGGGAGGAGAAAAGAAGGGGGGAGGGGGAGAAGAGAGAGAGAGGGAGGGAAGAGAGAGAGGGGGGAGAGAGAGGGGGGGGAAGAGAGAGGGGGGGGGGAGAGAGGGGGGAAGAGAGAGAGGGGGGAGAGAGGGGGGGAGAAGAGAGAGGGGGGATAAGAGAGAGGGGGAGAAGAGAGAGCGGGGGGATAAGAGAGGGGGGAAGAAGAGAGAGAGAGGGGTGGAAGAAGAAAGAGAGAGGGGGGAGAAGAGAGAGAGGGGGGAAGAAGAGAGAGAGTGGGGAAAAAAGAGAGAGGGGGGGAGAAGAGAGTGGGGGAGAGAGAGTGGGGGAAGAAGAGAGAGTGGGGGAAGAAGAGAGAGGGGAGGAAGAAGAGAGAGAGGGGGAGAAGAGAGAGAGGGGGGAAGAAGAGAGAGGGGAGGGAAGAGAGAGGTGGGAAGAGAGAGAGGGGGCAAGAAGAGAGAGGGGGGAAGAGAGAGAGGGGGAAGAAGAGAGAGAGGGGGAGAAGAGAGAGGGAGAGGAAGAGAGGGGGGAAGAGAGAGGGGAGAGAGATAGGGGGGAAGAAGAGAGAGGGGGAAGAAGAGAGAGAGGGGGGGGGGAGGGGGGAGAGAGAGAGAGAGAGGAGGAAGAAGAGAGAGAGAGGGAGGGGGGGAAGAAGAGAGCGAGAGGAGGGAAGAGCGGGGGAAGAGAGAGAGGGGGAAGAGAGAGGGGGAGAAGAGAGAGGGGGGGGAAGGGGGGAGAGAGGGGGGGAGAAGAGTGAGAGAGGGGGGAGAGAGAGGGAGGAGAGAGAGGGGAAGAGAGGGGGGGAAGAGAGAGAGGGGGGAAGAAGAGAGAGAGAGGGAGACTCTATTTGACAAGTGATGGAGCACTTATCTGGTGTCTGTGGCTGCACTGATACTTGACATGCAGGGATGGTCTTCTCTCCTGCACCCCATCTTCATGGTCAGCTGACCTGTAGGCTCCACCCTCCGGCCCTATGCAGTGAATGGAATAGACGGCCAGCTGGCTGCAGAGAGGCCAGGTGGGCAGAGCTTGCGATAGTCAGTCCGGACCTAGGCTTCCTGCCGGATCTTAACAAAGTCAGTGGGTGCAGCAGGGAATCAGCGCTCCGGGAAGGCACAGAGAGGGTAAGACAGCCGGCTTGCCAATAATTAAGGATGGCATAAGCCGAGCCCACCTTCCCCTGCTCAAGACTTGCTGAGCCCGCCCCCCTGCCTAAAGCCTGCCTCCCGCCCAAGCCATGCCAAGCTCTCCCGACCTGCCAAGCCCTGGTCCCTTGACCCTTCTGCCTGGGGGCAGATATGCCCCTGGGTGTCACCCAGTGCGATTGGTGTCACCCGGTGCAGCTCGCACCCCCCGCACCCACCTAGGGATGCCACTGTATGGCAGCTTGACCTAGTAGTACACTGAGAAATATAAAATTGCATTAGAGGAAATGTGTTTTTTCTCGTTAAGATTTGTTCGGCTACTAAAGACTGAAGACAACAGACTGAGAACAACTGAGTTAAAACTGGAAACTGATGTACCGTGACAATTATTTTTTTATGCAGTCTGTTTTTGTGCCCATTGTGGGTAGAAATAAATAAATAATAGAAATAATGCTTAACGATGTTTATTTGCTGCTTATAACAAGCTGTAACGTCTCTTGTACAATAGGCAAATATCTGCACATCTCTCGCAGCCCTTCTGTATTCATGTCATTCATCTTAACAAACACTCCGGCATGGGCCTCGTATCAGCCACTGCTTATCTGATAGAAACCGTTTCCTGCACAAAAGGTAAACACACAATATTATTTTCGAGAACACAATATAACACTTTAATAACTGCCACTGCTGGCAATTCCTCTTACCTATTCCCTAAAATCTCTTCATTTTTACCAACATAATAGTCCTTGTTTCAGAAGATTATTGAAATATGGTGCAAAATGACAAAAAGCTTGGTTTTGAAACTCACTGCCTCTTTGGATTTTCAGTGCAATCTAAGTCATCAAAAATGATAAAATTCCTTTGGGGTATACTTTGGGGTTAATTGTGCTACGGAGAAACTTCGCCCTGTGAGTGTCTCTTCCTGTTTAGAGGTGATATATGCAGGAAGAGGTCGGTCCTCCTGGTCTTCTCGTGGTGGAAAGTTGGGAGTGAGACCATAAATGGAAGATGTGATTGTAGTATCAAGTTTGGGCCTACCCCGGAACAGGACTCTGGTATGGGACTATGAACTGAAACTTTATCTTTGGGTGGAGGTCTAAATTAAGGTATGGACCAGGGGCGGACTGACCATTTGGAAACTCAGGCACTGCCCGAGGGCCCAGGGTCAGTAGGGGGCCCCATGAAATGCCCCTGGTACCTTTTTCATAGGCTTTTTTGAGTTTGGGCAAGGACACAGGGGCCCCATGCTCCCCTATTGCCCAGGAGCCCCATGAGTTGTCAGTCCGCCCCTGGTATGTACACCACAGCACAGCCCAAGCATCGCACTTAAATCAAAAAGGAATTAGAAAATGTTATGTTTGCTTGAACTTGTACCATTCTGTGAATTGTACTGAAAGCATTAAAACTGTATGAACAGCTAATTTCTTTAGTAAGGGAAGTTACTGGTTTAGTGAATCATTTGGTGCGGGTTACTTGCAAAGACAGTGCGAGTGAGCTCAAACAGTGAATGGGAATGGGGAGAGAAGTGTAGATCTTCATGATAACCTTCTGGTTGTTGGAGCATCCAGCTCAAGAGAGGAGGTGGTGGTGGCCAGGACACAGAGGTTCCGTAGGAGGGGTGGACTGGTGGCTGTATGGTTTGCCCTTCTGGGTGGCAGGGTCTCTATATGAGGGCCCACTGCAGAACAGAACCCTCCTAGGGACCTGGCCTGAACCACAGTGTGCAAGGCCTCCCAAAGTATAGAGCAGCTTCTATCTATGCCTTGGGTTGAAAAAGTGAAGTGTATTGTATAACGTGTATAAAGAGCTGGTGGAGAGAATATGCGCTCAACGCGGCATCTCTCAAAATGTCTCTGTGTTCACTGCCAGGACAGATGTCACTGATAAGTGGAAAAACTTTATCCTTGTGGGTGTGGGGCCCAGTGTGGAAATATGGCCTCTGGCCATGAGGAATGCTACCTCACACGTAAAAACAATACCATCATGCTAACACATGGTGAAAGCAATCATAATAATTCACAGCATGCAGTTCCCTGATGCTTTCAAGGGTACATTGATGATATATCGGGTAGGACTTCAGAAAAATCTGAATTCATTGCAGTGGTGTATTTTGGTTTTGTGCTGCCCTAGGCAACAAAAAAATCGTATGCCCCCCCTTCCCCTGAGAGAGAGCCTGACACCGACCAACACCAACCCACCTTCCCACCCAGTGAAAAAAGCCTGACTTTGACCAACACCACCCCCACCCCTCCCCCAGCCAAGATAGCCTTCCACTAATATACAACCCCCCCCCTCCTGGCGAGAGAGAGAAAGACACTCACCTTCACAGCACAGGGCATTCCTGAAATCAAGAGTTGGGCTCTGCGTACACCATCAAGCAGCCTGCAGCCTTTGTCAGATACCAACTGGTCCCCATGCTGCGTGTGTCCCTTCTTTGGTCCCTTCTCCGGGGGGCTGTGCTGCCCCCCTGAAAAATGACACCCTAGGCAAATGCCTTGTTTGCCTTGTGGTAAATATATCCCTGATTCATTGCATCATCCAACAAAATGCTCAGGTGAAATAAAGGTGTCTATTGTGTGCTAGGAAACCCCATACCAGCCTGAACTGTTGACACAATATAGGGTGGATCAATGTACTCATGCTCTTAAAGGCGATTATGACCTTTGCTTGTGAATGTTGCAGTAGAAATAAGCATTTTATATGTGAGTGACAGCAAGGATCATCAAGCTATTAACAAAAGGAACTGAGGTGGATTCTTACAGTACAGCATATCCATTTACTTTCTGATGTTGGCTCAGAAATGACACAATTTTGTAAATCCTTGGTCCGGCCTGTGGAGTACATGTGCTGGGTTCATACATGTCTGACACAGGTAAGTCTCTTCTGCAGCCTCCAACCTTGTGATTTGGTACAATTTTGAATTGATGCAGTCTAATCTCGGAGCAGGAAAGACTGAGGAAATGCTTCCTTATGCCTGCAGCAGACTTATTATATCATCTTAGCTTAGACCAACCTTTCTCAACCTTTTTACTTCAGAGAAACCCATAAATAATTTCATGTCCCAGAGAATCCTTACTGAAACCAATAAATTGTAGTCAATAGGGATAATGAGTCTTACTTTGGTGGTCAGTAGGATCAATGCAACTCTTACAGTGGTGGTTAGAAAGGCTAAAAAAGACCATTGGTGTCATGTTGCAGTCTTTGGCAAGTGGCAACGGCCCAAGAACCATGTAGGCACCTTCAAACTGGAGGTCAAACAGCCATATATTAGGGATTCCCTAGCAACCTCTGAAGGAACCTAAGGGTTCCACAGAACCTCGTTTGAGAATGATGGCTTGGACACAGTCACTGGGCTGCAGCTCTGGAATGGACTTTTTAATGACAAAAGTTGTTCTGAAAAATGATACAGTTGCTGTGTATTGTGATATGTCAGGAACAGATGTAAATATGTCACAGGAGGGACAAAACCCTCCTTCCCCCTCTCATAGCAATGATGATGACACCTAGATAGTGGATTAACACAGTCTTCCAGAAATCAGAAACGCTTGCCGGACTTTCTTAGGAAAAAGCCCAGGCTTGTTTCATAAAGTATGGTATTGATGCACTCTGTAATAAACCTTTGAAAAATAAAATGATTTATTACAAATAATAAGTAAAAAAAATATATAAACATAAAAAATAAAGGAAATTGACGCAAGCATAAAAAGTAAAAACAAAATGAATCACAGCACATGATTTTTTGGTAAAGACTTTTTTTATTAGTAGTAACAATGGTGGTTGGGTGATGGATATGGTAAAATGCCTATTTGGTTTCCTATTGAATATATATATATAGATATACATTTTTCTACACATTTTTCTACATATTTACTTTTATACTTTAATACTATTTCTTTCTTCATATTTATAAATGTTTAGTATGAATATATATGTTGTGTGAATATTTTCTGCCTGCTGGGCTTTGTGGTACTTTAAGAAATTCTTGCTTAAGAAATGTCTGCTCACAGGCACCGATTCCCCCCCCCCATTGTGCCAACTTGAGACAAAGGAATGTTTTTCTTTCTAGAAGATAAGACTTGGAAGAAGATCACACCTATACCATGAGGGAGATTGTTTTCATGTGGAAATGACCAATCAAAGACTAATATAATGCTTAAGCTGTTCTCACATGTCTCTTGCATCATTTTGCATATATAAGCTCACTTTCTCATTATAATAAACTAGAAGTGTTCATAGACTGAACTTGTGTGTCAGCGTGAGTCTCTTCCAGTGTGCGCACATTCCAAAGTTAGAATGATAAATTAAGACAGGAGCAGATAAGCACGGACATTTTTTTAGTCCTCAACTAAATCAGTTGTACTCGACCACATGTGGTGTGGTGATGATTGTAGTATAATTGCCTCTGCAGGGTTTTTGGGGTTCCAACCTAGACTGCTGTCAAGGCTGTTCTCATTGATAGGGGCCTTCATAAGTGGGTGAGTTTGTGTGGAGAAAGACCATAAGAAAAATTCTGGAAACAGGATATTTAGATTTTCCCCTTTTATTGGCTAAAAAAAAAAACCAACGTGTTTCAGGGGTGTTAGGACGCTCATCAACAGGGCCTCAGGGCCAAGGCTTTAAAATGTAAATATAGATGGTGAGGGAAAGTGAGAAGGTGTCAGGAAGATCACACTGGCCTGTACACTCAGATACTAGCATGAACATCTGGGCAAGTGCATGGTCCAGCAGGATAATTGTGCCCAGCCAGGGGCGGACTGACCATTTGGAAACTCAGGCATTGCCAGAGGGCCCGGGGTCAGAAGGGGGCCCCATGAGATGCCCCTGCTACCTTTTTCACAGGCTTTTTTGAGTTTGGACAAGGACACAGGGGCCCCATGTTCCCCTTGAGTTGTCAGTCGGCCCCTGTGCCCAGCCACACACTTCTGCTCATGCTCGCTGTGGCCAGTGGTGCTCTTCCAGGCCTCAGTACTGAAAGTCTTGTGTAGTAATTCTACTACTTGACTATTATTGATCTGGCTTGTTGCAGGACCCATCTGTGTGTTATCTGCTTGCCCGGTTCAATATATCGCTCCTGGCTTGCTTCTTCCAACTACGTTTACTGTCTTCTGTTCCCATATTTTATATGCCCAAACATTGTTGACCTGGCCTATCCCAGATTACAACTCTTTTGTCAATTTGGCACATTGCTGTCCCATCTTGCTACCTGACTCCACCTTGATTGGTGATCTGTAATATCCTGATACCCCAACCTATTTGACAACATTATTCTCTAGCTCCAGAAACACCAACATTCCATTAACGTCACTTGTGGTACCGCATCGTCACTACAGTACATTCCCTAACCACCAACCCAGGTTTGTTTGGCCTGGAGAAGCAAGAGAGGCCAACCTCGTCATTTCAAGCTCTGCATCCAGGTACATGACTGTGGCTATGTCTTTTGCCGAACAAAAAAAATTTCTAACAATTTAAAAATGCCTCTTTTCACTCCACAAAGGGAGATATCTACATGGGCACCTCGGATAATGCATCACGCCATCTGATCTATAATTGCTTAGGAAATAAAAGTTCATAAAATAATCCCCCAAAGCTTTCCGCCTTTTCATCAAATTTCAGATCAAGCTACCTTCGGACGGCAGTAATGAAACGCAACGTTCATCAAACACATCGGCGTGGAGATTAATAAATTTCACATTCCATTTCTACAAAGAGCTACATTGTATTTCAGTGGGCATCTGGGATTTAAGCCTCCCGAACCCAGGCTGTTGCAATATGCCGTCCAACTGGCAGAAAAAATAAAACTCCGGTTCATAACTCCCAACTTAATTTTCAGGGACAAATGTCGGAGCTATTTCTCCGGAGAAGATGGCTAATGCCGTCATGTATATTTATTTATGATTGCTGAGGCTTATTAAATGTAATTTCTTTTTTTTTTCTAAACGACCGACTTACTGATGTTGAGAGCGGCTCGGCATATTTGAATTTGTAAATGAATTTTCGGGTTTTTGATTAATAAAGGTGTTTTTTTTTTCTGCGGTCTTTGGATAGGTTGCTTCTTCAAAGAAATTGGATACTTTAATTAAAGTGTTACACTTAATATAGAGAACAACCTGTCTAAGAACGAGCAGGATGCTTACCAGAGAAGGAACAAATCCATTTATTAACGACTGAAGGATTCCTAGAATTTTCATTTTTTTTATATTTTTCAGTTAGTTATAATAAGAGATGAGAGGACTCCGAAGTATTAGATAGTAATTCTAGGCAACGTGTGAAATCAGTCAGTTAAACGCTAAGGTTGCTCAGGATCAACTGCAACCAAGTTAACCAATTCAATACCGGGCAATTTTACACCTTCCTGCCCAGGCCAGTTTTCAGGTTTCAGCGCTCTCACACTTTGAATGACAATTGCACGGTCATACAACACTGTACCCAAACTAAAATTTTATCATTTTCTTCACACAACTAGAGCTTTCTTTTGGTGGTATTTAATCGCTGCTGGGGTTTTTATTTTTTGCTAAATTAACAAAAAAATACCAAAAATTTTGAAAAAAACACACGTTTTTCTTTGTTTCTGTTATAAAAGTTTGCAAATAAATAATTGTTCTTCGTAAATTTAGGCCGAGCTGTATTCTGCTACATGTCTTTGGTGAAAATAACCCAAATTAGGATGTATTATTTAGTTTGTAGGAAAGTTATAGAGTTCACAAACTATGGTATAGATCTGAATATTGATCAATCCTGAAGTACTGACGGCCAATCTAATTTCTTGAGGTCCAAGACTGTCAGAATAGTACAGCTATCCCCCAAATGACCCCTTTTTACAGAGTAGACAGTCCGACGTACTTCATAAGAGGCATGGAGAGTTTTTTGAAGTTGTATTTTTTTTGTCATACTTTTTCGGAAAATGAAAAAATTTCAAAAATTAGTTTCACTATTTTTTTTTTTACATATTGTCACCAGTGCAGTACAGCGTCATCATATAACTGGCATGGCGGTGATCAGGGACACTGACTGGTGACAGTATGAAAAAAAAAATATATATTTTTTTTCTTTTTTTTAACTATTTTTTATTAATTTTTTTAAAGATTTTTTTTCATATTTCACTATGACCAAAGTAGTACAATGTTACCATAATAACATTGTACTACTTTGGGGAAGTGATCAGTATCAAAGAATTACTTTGCTATAAGCAAGCATTCACCTGAATGACATCGATACATTCAGGGTTTTTTTTTTTAATGCTTAGCTGTGATTTGGCAACAGCTAATCACATGACATGTGCATGTGATTAGCTGTGACCATTCACAGCTAGACACTAGTATACAATGGATGGCATGAATGAAGCCATGCATTGTATACAACTGTCATGTGACCTGCTGTGATTGGTCACAGCAGGTCACATGGTACCGGCAACGGGGGCCGGTACTCAGATCTGTCATTGGCCGTGTCCGAGGTACTATGCTTTTCTATTCCACTCTTTTCTATTTTATTCCTTTATTTTCCATTCTATATTATTGTATTATTTTATTTTCGAGAATATCGAATCAATCCATATTCATTGTGAAGAATAGCAGGTTCTATTCTATTAGAAATTTGAATTTCAGAAGATGGTTACATTCTTATTATTCTATTCTATTTTATTTTGTTCTATTGTATTCTTTTATTTTCTATTCAATTCTATTCTATTTTATTCTTTTATTTTCTGTTCTATTCTTTTCTATTCCACTCTTTTCTATTTTATTCCTTTATTTTCCATTATATTTTATATTATTCTTTTATTTTCTATTCTGTTCTGTTTTACGCTATTCTTTTCTGCTTTATTATATTCTTTTCTTTCAGAAGATGGCTATATTTATGCTATTTTATTCAATTCTATTCTGTTATTTTCTATTCTATATTATATATATATATATTATTATAAATGTTTGCTTTTGGATTCTAATACTGATTTGATAATGTGATAATTCCCTTCCACAAGGAGGTGGCAAAGGTAGGTGATGCTGTGGTGCCACCCTCCTGCCTATGCAGTGTGGCAGGTGTATGGTAATCATGAGAGTGGCTGAACAGAATTTTTGGCCGGTAGAATGGATGAAGGATAGGTGTTTTGGTCTCAAGTTTAGTCCTCTTCTGCTACTGGAGAGGATGGGATGACAGATGCTTGCTGACAGATGAAAATGTGGAATGGAGAGAGATGGCATGTCGATTCCATCTTCCCTAATGATACCTCTGAGACTCCAGAGAGCTCCTCACTTCTGATCACCTTCTCCTCATGTTCATGTCTGTCAGCATTCCTGGTCCGGGAAGCTCTCTCCGGGATTCCTGTCCGATTCGATCCTCTCTTCCCAGACACCCATGTTCATCGGCTCTGTCTGATTGTGCCAGGGAGCAGCGAGTCCCTGGGGTCATCTTCATCCACGTAGCAATCAGAATATGAAGCAGGAGATCTCTGGAGAGGATGGAGAAGTATCTGACAGCTTGCTGCCTGCAGATTCTATATAAAACCACCAGCAATTGACGGATGTACTTGGCATGGATAGAATTGTGTTATTAACCCTTTCCAGGCCTTTAATATTTCGTTACATGGACTTCTCTGCCTTGTGATCGCTGTGATTGGCTGTCGCTGTGATCACCAGGGGCGGACTGACAACTCATGGGGCCCTTGGGTAATAGGAGATCATGGGGCCCCATTTGCCTCTGCCTACACTCAAGCCACACCCACACAAAGACATATTGCACTGCCCACATTGCATGCTCTCATCACAGAATTTTTCTACACTATTTATTTATTTTAGGTACTTATATAGTGCTGTCAATTTGCACAGCGCTTTACATATATATTGTACATTCACATCAGTCCCTAACCCTCAAGGGGTGTACAATCTAAGGTCCCTAACTCACATTCATACATATACATACTAGGACCAATTTAGACAGCAGCCAATTCACCTACCAGCATGTCTTTGGAGTGTGGGAGGAAACCAGAGTACCCGGAGGAAACCCATGCAGGCACAGGGAGAACATGCAAACTCCAGGCAGGTGGTGATGTGGTTGGGATTACACTATTTTCAAAATAAATGTTTAATAAGTTAGTAATAAACTTACATTTAAGTGCAACAATGGTAGGTCTTAATTTGACAGGCGTGGGTGCACGTGTACGGCCCCAAACACAGTGTGAATTTGGGGCCACTTACCTGCACCTGCACACCTGTCAAATTAGGACCTACGGTTATGTTGATACAGCCGCTGCATCCCTGTAGAGTAACAGCTGCACACTCAAACCACTCATTCACACTCTATGCAAAAGAGAACCTGTCAGAATGAGCCCTTATTATTTTTAAATGTTTCACATTTTTAAATATTTTTTAAATTTTTTTATTATTTGTTGTACTTTTTTGACAATTTTTTTTTTTACAATTTTTATGCAATGCTTTTTTTGGGGGAGGGAGGTGCTGTGAATGGTATCAGTAGGGCAGTGGACAGTGTCAGTATTTTTTTTTTTTTACTATTTTTTTTTTACAACTATATATTTTTATAATTTGTTTACAATTTATTTTTTTTATTATTTTTTCAAATTGCTGTTGTGGGAAGGGGGCAGTGTATGGTATTAGTAGGGCAGTGGATATTGTCAGAGCAGTCATTTTTATTTTTATTCTTTTCGGTACAAATTTATTTTTTAATTATTATTATTTTTTTACAATGCTTTTTTTTGGGGGGAGGATGGACACAGTGGATGGGGTCAGTAGGGCAGTGGACAGTGTCAGTAGTATTTTTTATTTTTATTTATTTATTTTTTACAATTTTATTTTTTAAAATATTTTTTATAATGTATTTATTACAATTTTTTAACAACTCTATTGGAGGGCTTTGCTGAGATATCAGGGATCTAAATTGACCCCTGAAGTCTCACATTTGAGGCTGCAGGTGAATGAGCTGGAAACAGAAGTTCCTCCTCATTCACAAACTGAAGCATAGTAAATACAGATGTTCTGATCATTCAGAAATGGAAGGGGCCAGTAAATGTCACATTTACTGCCCCCATCTTCTGCTCCCCTTCCTGATGGATTCCTCACAGCAGCTGGCAGGTAAGATGAATAGGGAAGCCAGCGGCGCTGCAGGGGGAGATGGGGTCCTGAGGAACACACAGATGAGAGAGCAGGGGGAATCTAATGGACAGTCGGAGTTGATTGGTGCGTGAAGGCGGGGGGCAATTACAGGCACCAATCTCTCTGCATGGCTTTCCCCAAATCAGCTGAAAGCCGTGAGAGGGAGAAGAAGAGAAGAGGCTTTCAGCTGCTTCATGGAAAGCCATACAGTGAGACTGGTGTCTGTAATTGCCCCCAGACACATTAATAACTCTCGACTGTCTGTCAGATTCCCCCTGCTGCAGGAGGTACCAGGAGCCACTCATGGGGCTCCCTACTGGCCAGAATGGTCAGTCCACCCCTAGTGATCACATGATTGGGAGCCTGTTGGTGGCAGCGTGGTCAGAGAGCAGGGGCAGCGAGTGAGTTTGCTTCCAGCAAAGAACAGTGACACCGACTGTACACGTATATGTGACAGTTCAGTGTTAAAGTGATAATAAACCCTTACATAGGCCCACCAAAGTGACTGGCCTCAGGTGATACACAGAATTAAATCCTCCTACATAAGCTGTACCTCTTTTTCTGCAGTCCTTTTTTCTCCATAGCTGATCAAAATACACAGATCAAAGGATATTTCTCAGCTTTCAGGAGGCAGGGGGCATCAACCTCAGGGACTGCATAGCATACAACAGGGAGCTGAGTGTGATCTGAGACCTGAGTGGAGTAAATTAACACATCTCCCTCTGCACAGTCTCATAGGGAAACATGCACATCTAGAACTGTCAATCACCTTCTGTGTGCTGGGGGGGTTGGGGAATTGGGCAGGGCCATGTCTTGTTCTTGGCTTGTGTCTGGAAAACACCATGGTTGCCCATGGTTGGCATGGAGTATGAATGTGCACTGCAAATGCATGGCCAATTACTTGCTTTCTTGCAGCTAGAAAGTACAGGCGTACCTCGGTTTATGAACGCCTCGGTTAATGTAATTTTCCGTTTACGAATGAAAATCCATTGAAAATAATGCTTCGGCTTATAAATTTTTTTTCGCAATACAAACGGAATAATTGGTTTTCATTGCATTTACAAATTTTTTTTTTATCATGTGCCTATACAGTACTATGCCTTTAAAGTGCACTTTCTAAATAGTTTTGAACAGATAAAACTTTTTTTTACTTTTTTCTGACCTCTGGAACGGATTAATTGGTTTTCAGTGCATTTACGAATTCATTTTTAATCATGTCCCTGTACAGTATTTAGGCCTTTAACCCCTTGCCTACAGGGCACTTATATCCCCTTCCTGCCCAAGTCAATTTTCAGCTTTCAGCGCTATCACACTTTGACAATTGTGCGGTCATGCAACATTGTACCCATATGAAATTTTTATAATTTTTTTGAGACAGATATAGCTTTCTTTTGGTAGTATTTAATCACCTCGGGGTTTTTTATTTTTCGCTAAATAAACCAAAAAGAACTGCAAATTTTGAAAAAAAAATTTTTTTCTTAGTTTTTGTTATAAAATT
This sequence comes from Staurois parvus, assembly GCF_062004578.1. Lineage (NCBI taxonomy): Eukaryota > Metazoa > Chordata > Amphibia > Anura > Ranidae > Staurois > Staurois parvus. Next base: position 6,233,368 of record NW_028318493.1, read on the forward strand.
TTGTAAATAAGTGATTTTTCTCCTTCACTGATGTGCGCTAATGAGGCTGCAGTGATGGACACTGATAGGCTGCACTGATGGGCATTGATAGGTGGCACTGATGAGGAGGCACTGGTAGGTGGCACTGATGGGCATTGACAGGCATAACTGATGGGCACTGAAAGGCAGCACTCATATATGGTACTGATAGGCAGCACTGATCAGTGGCACTGACTGGCACTGATAGGCGGCACTGACTGGCACTGTTAGGTGGCACTGACTGGCACTGTTAGGTGGCACTGATAGGCAGCATTAACGGGCACTGATAGGCAGCACTGATGCACACTGACTGGCACTGATGGCGGCACTGACTGGTACTGATAGGTGGCACTGATTGGCAGCACTGATAGGTGGCACTGACTGGCATTGGTAGGTGGCACTGACTGGCACTGATAGGTGGCACTGAAAGGCAGATCAGATGGGCACTGATATGTGGCATTGATGTGCCACTGATGGGCAATGGCAGGTGGCATTGATGAGCACTGACAGGTGGCACTGATAGACACTGACAGGTGGCACTGCTGGGGTTAAACTGATCATTAGGGCACATTAGGGCAGTGCCCTGATGATCAGTGTAGATGTACCCTCTGAGGAATGCCGATTACCGGCTCTCCTCTCCTCTGTCAGTGTGACGGCTCGTGAGGAGAGAAATGCCGATAACCGGCATTTCCTCATTTGCATGCGATCAGCTGTGATTGGACACAGCTGATCACATGACCAAGCTGGCGTCTTCGGCTCTTTCCCTTGATTGGTGATCCACTGTGTCCGAGGGACACAGTGCACCACCGATCGCTGCACTGCATGCCCCCGGAGCTGCGCACGCACGGTCAGAGTGGGAGGACGTCATATGACGTCCTCCCAGAACGAGAGAAGCGCCTTGCGCCCATCATTTCCTTATATGGCGGGTGGGAGGCGGTTAAAGTGCACTTTATAAAGAGTTTTGAACAGATAAAATACTTTTTTTTTACTTATTTCTCACCTCTGGAACAGATTAATTGGTTTTCATTGCATTCCTATGGGAAAACGCATTTCGGTTTATAAATTTTTCGCAATACGAAAAGTCCCGCAGAACGCATTAAATTAGTAAACTGAGGTACGCCTGTAGTTGCATATGCAGGATGTGTTTGTTGTGTCAGCTGTAGGCGGATGGGGTAAAGTGTGAGCATGGTGGACTGTGTTGTGACAGTAGTAGCTGTCAGAGTAGACATGAATTCAAGGCCCACTGGTTTCCAGCTACTGATCCGAGGTGTGACTAGAGTGAGAGGGCCACACCCTTTCCCCTACCTCCTACCACTATGCCAGGGGCGACTTTCCCTCCTGCCCACCCCTTGTCCAGGCCCTGCTTGCCCCCCCCGCAAATTTTGTAGTCGCCAGGTCTGAAGGAACATTTTGATGACTTGTGAGATGATAGTTGACCACCCTTATCTTCACACAAGCCTGCAGGGCCAGAGGTATGTTAGCAGCTAGCTGGTAAATCCTTCAATCTCGAGACCCAAGCAGGGGCGGACTGACAACTCATGGGGCAATAGGGGATCATGGGGCCCCTGTGTCCTTGCCCAAACTCAAAAAAGCCTATGAAAAAGGTACCAGGGGCATCTCATGGGGCCCCCTACTGACTGAGTTTCCAAATGGTCAGTCTGCCCCTGGACCCAAGCTGTCTACTTAAATTTTAAATTGTGCACCTCCATGACACCTGTGTCTTGATGCAGCCTCCAATATGTTCTGCATCATCCTGCCAGTCCTCCTCTCAGTAGATACGGACCATTGTCCATGACAATTCTCTTTAATATCCATCATTTGAGCTTCCATAGTCACAGGACCATTATAAAGTCTTTATATATGGACAGTTTTCTTTCTCCTAAAAGTGTCAGAAAACAAAAGAAAAACACTTTCAACAATGCACTCAAGTCTACAAGTGGATTAATTAATTTTTCATGACTACTTAGCAAGTCAAAAACGTGAAGTGTTTTGAAAATCGGAAAAAAGGAGATTGATTAATTTACTGCTTAAAAACAGAATTTTAAGAAGAATCTTCAGAGGATTTGCAAAAACCACAGCTGCCCCGATCATGGTCCTTAAAAAATAATTCGGTTTCTCTGCCATTTAAGTTTTTTTTTTTAAGAGATAGTTTATTTTGTCTTAAAGGTTTTAAAGCTGAACTCTAGGTAGGTATAAAGGACACAAATTATGCAGCTTTGCAATGATTAATACAATTTGTTAAAAGTATTTTTTATATACAAGAAGGATTTGATCTGGTATCAGCAGGACCAGTGCTAGACTATTCTGAGCCCTATTCAAGACCAGCTACTTATGCCTCCTCTCCCCCCCCCCTGCAAAAAAAAATGTTTAAAAACAGTAGAAAATATTAAATCAGCAAAACTGGTTAATTTCTTTTAATTTGCAAAAATAAGTGCCATAACTTGCCACCATCACCAATATTAAAGACAAAATATATATTAACCAAATATAAATTAACTGTATTAACCAATCAGACAGAGAAACAAAAAAAAAAAAAGGGAGAAAAGAGTTATAAAACTCCCCACTGGTCTGTAGCCATCAGCCAGCTTGCAGTAAGAGACTGAGTCTGAGAGGAATACTGAAAGGAGCAGCAGCTCAAGTGCTACACTGGCCCCAGACACCAAATGGTCATGTGTGTGGACAGGCTGTGAGATAATTGTAGAGAGTAAAGATACCATCATTCCCTGTGTATGAGAAGAGGGGTACTCTGCAGAGAAATTGAGAATTCATACAAGAGGCCACACAGAGAGAGTGCCGGTCTGTGCTGCACCCAGGTGCCCCTAGGTGGTAGTGCGCCATAGGCGGCTGCCTAATTTGCCTAGTGCAAGCACCGGCCCTGGGTATCAGCCTCTTGCAGTCACTGTACAACAGGGCTGCTGGGTGAGAGGAAGAAGCAGCAGAAGGTGACAATCAGGTTATGTGCTGACAAGAAGCATGGTCATAGGAGGAGAGAGCAGGGTAACAGAGATGAGCTCATTACTGTACTGCGTCTCCTGTCATGGTCCAATCACAGGCTGGGGGCAGATTCAGAATGACATGGGCTCAGAGTAAGTGGGTTCAGTGATGCTAGCTATCAAACTAAGGACATTTAGCAGGAGGAAACAAGTACTGCAAAGGTAAATTTTGCATCAAAAGCTGTTTTTTATCCTGTTATTTTTGCCTACAGTTTTTATTTAAATTACTTTAAAAAAGTTTTAGAATTTTGCAGTTAATTAATTGCCAAATCAGACCTGTGTGCTGCGATAACATTGCAGTTCATGTAACATGGCAGCCCATACACAACACATTGCAGCACACTAGCACATAAAAGTTGTGGATTGCAGTATGCAGCATTTAGAAAGGGGTCACATATTTTAAGGTGTTAAAGAATATGTAAACCCAACATTTCCTATTCCTGATATGTGCCTGCTGTACCCTGTACTTGTATGAAAAAGTATCCTGTTCTCTTTGTAATATAAAACTGTTCCCTACTAAAGAAAAGCTATTGTACTCACCTATCCAGTGGCCTGTATCTCCTATTTTTGCTCCATTGAAATGTAGCTGCCAGGGGTGGACTGACAACTCATGGGGCCCCCGGGCAATAGGGGATCATGGGGCCCCTGTGTCCTTGCCCAAACTCAAAAAAGCCTATGAAAAAGGTACCAGGGGCATCTCATGGGGCCCCCTACTGACCCCAGGCCCTTGGGCAGTGCCCGAGTTTCCAAATGGTCAGTCCGCCCCTGGTAGCTGCTAAAATCTTCACCATTTGTCATTTTGCTGAGTGTTGGATGTCTGTTCTCCCCCACTGTGATCCGTGTTTGGATTTGCTCACCCCTACATCACTGCTGTGTCCTGTTGTGACATAGGGGTCAGAGAATGGAAACACAGCACTCAGCAAAGAACTCAAGCCTCTGACACTGCTGGAAGTGTCAAGTGTTGAAAAGTCTGATGGGCTGCAGCACTTCATAGACATGTGCACTCCGGAAATGTTCATTTCATTTAATTTCAGATGCATTTGTTTCCTATAGACTTTCTTTTTGCAATATTCGTTATGTTGAACCTATTCGTTTTCGGAATATGTGTTATATCTTTGGCATTCATTTCATATACTTGCTGGTCCAGGTGGATTAAAAAAAATGTTGCAGTTTTTCTGGAAGATTGATATATATTGGATATATTATCGAATCAGACGGATTTGAATGCGAAGGATTCAATATCTTCAGGCAGTAGTACAACCCACCAAGAGAAATGGCACGAGCTGTTTGGACAATATCAACTGGCATCATGTGCATCCAAATTGATGAATGGAACAAAATTCTTATGGTTTGGGATTGGAAGGATTCAATATATTCACACCCTAGTAGAAACCACCATGTGAAATGGCATGAGCTGATTGGACAATATCGACTGGCATCATATGCCTCCAAATTGATGAATGGAACGAAATTCACATCTATTTGTTATCTGAATCCGAATTCTCGAACAAATTTGAAAATTGAATTAATGAGCCAGAACTACTATCACATCATGTGACCCCTTTCTAATGAAACAAATACGGTTGTTAATTTCATTATAACTTTTTTTTGGAAAGGCTGACATTTGTTACTATGTCTGTTCAGAGATTCGTATACTGTACATCCGAATCTCCGAAAATCCATGTACCTCTGTGTTTGCAAAGAACTGTTCTTGTGATTGTTTTTTTGGCAATGACAGTGCCTCTTCCATACAGCTGTGTTCACAAAATGCTCCTGGTGATGAGACAAGTGAACTTCTGAAAAGTTCAATCAATTATGGCTGACACTTTTTGACATTTTTTTCAAACCTCTGAACTTAAAAGTTTCTGAAAACAGAAGTCCCATTGAAGTCAATGGGAATCCTAACCAGGCACCAAACAATTGTGTATTACAGAGCAGAAGATGATCTACAATTGTACAGAATAGTTTGAAAAGCTTCTGGCAGCTTCCTTTAAAAATGATGGGAATAAAATGAGAATTCAGAGTGAAACTTAATGTAAGCAAATGGGCCAAAACTAAAAAAATGGAACGGTAATTAGAGGATCTCCAATGGAGGGGAGAGGAAGGTAGTAAGGTAATGACAAGGATGAAAAGAAAGGAAAAACGGGTGAGGATTGAGAAATGGAGTGATAAATTTCCCTCCTTCCATGGGCTACCCAGGTATCCACAAAGGTTGAATGCCCTTTGATCTGGTTGGGAGTAGGATATCAAAAGAGACCAAATTTTTTGAAGTTTCTCTTGAATGTCAAAAGAAGTGGCTGATAATTTTCCACTAGTCATGGACTCATTCAGGAGAACTAACCTCAGAGAAATTAAATACCAGGAACAAACCAAAATACACTCTCAAGTGCTCAAACACTTCCAATTTTATTGTAGATGAAAAGTCTAAGTGGGAAAATTATGTACAGTACAAAATTACAAAAGTCTTGAAGCTCTTTAGAAAGGTTTGGAAACACCACCAGTCCTGGGATAAAAACAAAGACTGCAGGTTATCGGTCATGCAACCTAAAAAAAGGTTGTTGGCGGGTGGAGGGCTGCCTCGTACGTGGCCTAAGCGAGCATCCAAGTCGACCCCCAACGTGACACTGACCTTCTGGGCAATACAAGACTTTGCCTGATGACTTTTCCCGATGTGTGGGTGGCGGGCAGAGATCGGGTTCCAGACACTGGGCACCTTCTGTAGGCCTGACAGCAAGGGGACACTAGAAGAACTCACGCTCTTCCAATCAGCATTCTTTCCTAATAGAGGCACCACAAGGCTGAAAGTGGTTCATGTTCTTTGCTGAAAGCCTCAATCAATCATGGCTCCAATAGAACAACACGGTTCAGTAACAAACGGACTCTTAGTTCCACGCCGCGCTGCTCTTGTCCCTGTAGTAAGATGGAACTAATGTTCTTCTGGCCAAGGAACGGGGGAAATGGAGGGGTAAACCAGCTCCATGGCTCTCTCTACTCTTTCCTGGGGTTAGGATGGGAACCCCTAGGGCAACCTGCCCTCCCCCAGGAAGGGTAAATCAGGAGAATGGCAGATGATGTTTAATTTTCCTCCTATTTTCCCAGACTGCCCAACTATGACCTGTCTAGTCTCCCGGCCTTCTACCAGGGGGAGGGGAAGTCTAAGAACTGCATTTTCTATCACTGATATTCACCATCTGTCATATTAACTTGTGAAGACATTTTATTATCTGAATGTTTGATTTAGCTAAATTTGCTGCACCATTTTGTCTTATATTTATTAGGTAGAAAAGTAATTGTAGAAGCCTTTGGTCCCTTTCTGTCAGGAGCCTACTGGGAATGCAAACTGCCAAAAATGACCCTATAATTCAAATTCGGCCTTGGTCAAGAACTTCAGTATTAACTTCATCAAAATTTCTGAATCAACTTTACTGGACATTCCATATCTAAACTGGATGGGGAACATAGCAGAACAGGAGGTCCAGTTATACCCAAATGCTCCCAAAATCCTCATTCGTTGACATCTTCCAGAAACTCTTAAAACTCTTCTTTTTTTTTCACTTGTTACACTTGAAATCACAGCCTGTACCTTCTGAAGGAAGACAAAAGGATCATGGAGACAGCAACTGGATGTGACAGCTCTCCCCAGAGGGGTCACCTGAGCCCCTGACAACTTGTATCTTTCATGTTTGCAGAGCGAAGCTGCCCTTTCCCAAATCACATTACCTCTTCCCCGGTGGGCGTCAATCCATTCCTCTTAAACGTCTCTTTTATTTCTGCAGACAATTAAAAAAAAAGTCAGCAGGTTTCACAGCCTCAAACTTTACACAGCACAGTCCGGATGACAGAACGGATAGGAAGTATTTCTTTCATAATGCTGAATAGTTTTACGTGACCGCTTTCACCTTGTCCAATCCATCATTTCACTATAATTAAACTAAAAGAAAGGGAAAAAAAATCATTAAAAGTTAGGTTTTAAGTTGGGTATAATGAATGTCTAATATAACATATGGCTAAATCTTCTCGGTGACTAGGAATATATTATGTTATACTGGTATGAAGCATACTTTCAGAATACACTATATCTCCAAAAGTATTGGTCGGCCTGCCTTCACACGCACATGAACTCTAATGGCCCCCCAGTCTTAGTCTGTAGGGTTCAATATGGAGTTGGCCCACCCTTTGCAGCTATAACAGCTTCAACTCTTCTGGGAAGGCCGTCCACAAGGTTTAGGAGGGTGTCTATGGGAAGGTTGGACCATTCTTCCAGAAGCACATTTGTGAGGTCAGGCACTGATGTTGGACGAGAAGGCCTGGCTCGCTGCCTCCACTCTAATTCATCCCAAAGGTGTTCTATTGGGTTGAGGTCAGGACTCTGTGCAGGACAGTGGAGTTCTTCCACCCCAAACTCGCTCATCCATGTCTTTATGGATCTTGCTTTGTGCACTGGTGTGCAGTCATGTTGGAACAGGAAGGGGCCATCCGCAAACTCTTCCCATAAAGTTGGGAGCATGAAATTGTCCAAAATGTTTTGGTATGCTGATGCCTTAAGAGTTCCCTTCACTGGAAGTAAGGGGCCAAGCCCAACCCCGAAAAACAATCCCACACCATAATCCCCCCTCCACGGAACTTTTCACTTGGCACAATCCAGTCAGGCAAGTACTGTTCTCTTGGCAACCGTCAAACCCAGACACATCCATCGGATTGCCAGATAGAGAAGCATGATTTGTCACTCAGAACACCAGGAGAACATGTCTCCGCTGCTTTAGAGTCCAGTGGTGGCATGCTCTACACCACTGCATCCGATGCTTTGCACTGCACTTGGTGATGTAAGGCTTGGATGCAGCTGCTCGGCCATGAAGCTCTCTACGTACTGTTAATGTGTAAATTTGAAGGCCACATGAAATTTAGAGGTCTTTAGCTGTTGACTCAGTTCACTGTGCGCTTCCGCATGCACTGACTTACTAGTGGTGTTTGTTTTAATACCACTAACCCTAGGTTCACATCTGTGAGGATGGTGCCACTGCGGATCCGCACGAAAATCCGTGCAGCCGCACCACCTGCACAGAGAAATGCGGACCCGTGGGCGGGTGCCATTAGTTCTAATGGCACGCCGCAAACACTGGAAAACGCAACCGTACTTTTTTAATACTGTGTTTGTATCTGCCTATTACAGCATTAAACAGATAAATAGTGCCACACTCAGGTTTCAGTGGTATCTGCAGTGCCTGTGCAGGCTAGAGGTATATTTTGTCAATGAACCCCAGACCAGTCATTTTGTTATAGCTGATATACAGTTGTGCTCAAAAGTTTGCATACCCCGGCAGAAATCATGAAATTTTGGCATTGATATTGAAAACATGACTGATAATGCCAAAAAGCTGTCCTTTGTTTAAGGATAGTGATCATATGAAGCCATTTATTATTACATAGTTGTTTGGCTCATAATAACAGAAATCACTCAAATGGCCCGGATCAAAAGTTTCCCTCCCCTGGAATGTTTGGCCTTGGTACAGACACACAAGGTGACACACATGGTTTAAAATGATAATTAAAGGTTTGTTTCCCACATCTGTGGCTTTTTAAATTGCAATTATTGTCTGTGTATAAATAGCCAATGAGTTTTTTTAGCTCTCACGTGAATGCACTGAGTAGGCTAGATACAGAACCATGGGGAGCAGAAAAGAACTGTCAAAATACCTGCATAACAAGGTAATGGAACTTTATATACATGGAAAAGGATATAAAAAGATATCTAAAGCATTGGATATGCCAGTCAATACTGTTCAATCACTTATTAGGAAGTGGAACATTCAGGGACCTCTTGATACCAAGCCAAGGTCAGGTAGATTAGGAAAGATTGCAGCTACAACTGCCAGAAGAATTGTTCAGAATACAAAGAAAAACCCACAGGTAACTTCAGGAGGAATACAGCCTGTTCTGGAAAAAAAACAGTGTGCTTGTTTCAAGGAGCACAAAATGAAAATAGTTAAACAAAAATTACCTGCATGGTCGAGTTGCCAGAAAGAAACTTTTACTGAACCACTGCCACAAAAAAGCCTGGTTACAATATTCCTAACAACACCTTGACATGCCTAACAGCCTCTGGCACACAGTAATATGGTGCGACGAGATCAAAATAGAGCTTTATGGTCACAACCATAAACACTATGTTCGGAGAGGGGTCAACAAGGCCTATAGCGACAAGGAAACTATCCCCACTGTGAAGCATGGTGGTGGCTCACTGATGTTTTCGGGGTGTGTGAGCTCTAAAGGCGCAGGGATTCCTGTGAAAAGTTATGACAAGATGAATGTAGCATGTTTTCAGAAAACACTGGCAGACAATTTGCATTCTTCTACACTAAAGCTTCGCATGGGATGCTCTTTTACTTTCCAGCACGATAAAGACCCTAAGCGCAAAGCACAACTGTCTTTGCAGGTGAGAAAGAGAGCCCCCAGTTGCACCAAGTGTCATCTGGTGGCTCTCAAAGGAAGGAAATCTCTTAATATATTCCAGCACAAGAGAACATTAATATACAGATTGCTGGTGGGAGGTTTATATATTTCTAATTAAATTTTAGCTTTTGTATAGAGTGTGGAAAGGCTGGAACCTCTTTTAGGTTTTTATAGGTATCTGTGTTCCCATGGGGGAAGATCCAGTTGGGCTTCACCTACGGTAAATGTTACAGTTGTTATTATAACAGAAGGTGAGGGAAAATCTTCAAATCTTCAAATGTTTCAGTGACAACCATCAAAGAAGGGATTTCCTTTCACATTGGTGAGATCTTACTTCCTGTTGTGTCCCTAGGACAGAAAGTGAAGGAAAACCATTCAGAAGGCAGAGAATTAAGGATTCTAACCCTTCCTTACCCTACTGAAAAGTAAAAAAAAAAACATTTTAAAAGAAGGTCAGTAATGCCAGCCATTATGTTTCCTCCCCTCTAATCCTGAAAACGTATCTGAACGGGTTAAACTTGACAATTACCGATGTTTTCCCAGACATGACATCCTCATTGAAGCTCAACTTTCCACCGACGTCATTACAAAACTTAAAACAGTTTTGCTTTACACAAGAACTACTGTACATCTGTGAATCATCGTCTGGATCATTGAAGTTCTCCCATTGTATTTTCTCTTTGCCCTGAGACCCTTCACCACAATCTTCTTTTAGGAAATCAATGCAGCCTGGGGATTTATCTCCAATAACATCTTGAAGTTTGAAAAGTAACTTAAGTTTTACTATATGGTCTTAGTTAAAGAAATTCTAGTTGAAGAGATGTAGGGGGAGTTTCACCACTGACCCTCAGGCAGATTTAAAAGAGACAAATGAATGCAGTTCTGTAATCATTAGGGATGAGAGCACTTATCGTTCTTGTACTCTTCCCCTAACCCAGCATTTGTCAACCTTCTCTCAGCCATGGCACCCTTCAAAAGTATGCAAAATTGCACACAGTATGCAGTCTAAAATGTAAAAAAACTTAAACTTTAATCAGAAAATTAAGTCCTGATAGATTACGTCAGGCTGGCCAATTTTGCAGATATAGGTATGTAAAACATTAAAAATAAGTGCATATACTTTTAACCAATTCAATACCGGGCAATTTTACACCTTCCTGCCCAGGCCAGTTTTCAGGTTTCAGCGCTCTCACACTTTGAATGACAATTGCGCGGTCATACAACATTGTACCCAAACTAAAATTTTATCATTTTCTTCACACAACTAGAGCTTTCTTTTGGTGGTATTTAATCACCGCTGGGGTTTTATTTTTTGCTAAATTAACAAAAAAAGTCCAAAGATTTTGAAAAAAAAACACGTTTTTCTTTGTTTCTGTTATAAAAGTTTACAAATAAATAATTGTTCTTCATAAATTTAGGCCGAGATGTATTCTGCTACATGTCTTTGGTGAAAATAACCCAAATTAGGATGTATTATTTAGTTTGTAGGAAAGTTATAGAGTTCACAAACTATGGTATAGATCTGAATATTGATCAATCCTGAAGTACTGACGGCCAATCTAATTTCTTGAGGTCCAAGAATGTCAGAACAGTACAGATATCCCCCAAATGACCCCTTTTTGCAGAGTAGACAGTCCGACATACTTCATAAGAGGAATGGCGAGTTTTTTGAAGTTGTATTTTTTTGTCATAATTTTTCGGAAAATTAAAAAATTAAAAAAATTATTTTCACTATTTTTTTTTATTACATACTGTCACCAGTGCAGTACAGTGTCATCATATAACTGGCATGGCGGTGATCAGGGACACTGACTGGTGACAGTATGAAAAAAAAATATATATATATATATTTTTTTATTATTGTTAATTTTTTATTACATTTTTTTTTTTAAGATTTTTTTTTTCGTATTTTACTATGACCAAAGTAGTACAATGTTACCATAGTAACATTGTACTACTTTGGGGAAGTGATCAGTATTTTTTTTTTTTTTACACAATTTGCTTATAGCAAAGAATTACTTTGCTATAAGCAAGCATTTACCTGAATGAAATCGATTCATTCAGGTTTTTTTTTTTTTTTTTGTGCTTAGCTGTGATTTGGCCACAGCTAATCACATGACATGTGCATGTAACCTGCTGTGACCATTCACAGCTAGACACTAGTATACAATGGATGGCATGAATGAAGCCATCCATTGTATACAACTGTCATGTGACCTGCTGTGATTGGTCACAGCAGGTCACATGGTACCAGCAACGGGGGCCGGTATTCAGATCTGTCATCGGCCGTGTCCGAGGTACTTGGCCAGTGACAGATCGCGCCGCTGCGCGGCTCTACAACTGCGCGAACTGCGCATGTGCGGGAGCACGTCAAATGGCGTGCACCCGGAAAGCTAAAGCGTTTTTGAGGCCACCAAACGGCTATAGGCCGGGCGGCTAATGGTTAAAATCAAGTGATGTATTGTCTCACCCTGCTCTGCACATGCTTAGTTGCCCTCTATTCTCAAATTCAGAGCCACTAGAGGCCGATCTGCTTATAGCTTTAGGATTTACTGTTGCTGAAGGGGGAAGAAATCAACATGAATGACACAGACTGTACGGAGGGAACACAGATTAGAGAGGGAGAAAAGAAAAGCAGGGAGGTGACAGGACAAACTCTGCTGACAGGGAGACACAAAAGAGTTCAATTTATAAGGATAGTGTTTTATCGTATCGTCCTGATATTCTCTCCTTTCTCCCTCCTCTGAAGCCTGTAAACTTCAGCACTGTAAAGCTTCTGTCAGCCCTCCTCTCTAGCTAAGCCAAGACATAAAATCAAGGCTGAAAATGTACATATTGTAATTGAAGAAAGTGAAATATAGTTTTTGAGATCATGGAGGGAGGGAGAGTTACCAATAAGTAAGTGACTGATTTGGGCTTCAACAGCACACACTCATTTTGGTAGTATAATTATTAATGTGGAAAGTATGTTCTTTTGTTAAAGAACAACAATAATTATTATCAATTTGGACAATGCACACAACCACTTTAATGAAAATGAACTTCACATAAGAGGCCCCCTTCAAATGAAAGCCCCCCTTCACATCAGAAACCGCCCATCATATCAGAAGTCCCCCTTCAGGTCAGTTACCCCTTCATGTTAGAGGCCCCCATTACATCAAAAACCCCATACATCCGAAACCCCCTATATAAAAGAGCCCCTCATCACAACGAGGTCATCCCATCCCAGTCACCCCCCCCCCATCACAAGCTCCCCCAATCACACAGTCCTCTATCACATCAGAGCCCAACCTCCAGCTGGGCGAGAGCTGGAGGAGGTCTGGAGGAGGTGGCTTATCTTACCAGAATTCTGGAGGCAGCCTTGCATGCGGCCTGCCTTTCATCAGAGTCATGTGTTGCTATGGTGTGGACGATCTGGTCACCATCAATATAGCAACGAAAGACTCAATACATCCTGGCCCTAGGATGTCATTGGTTGTTTAGGTGCTGGTGACTGGTCAACTCTTGATGTTGATCTAGGGTAGACTGGGTCCTGACTTGGTGGATGTAAACAGAGATCAGAACTGCAACTGTTGGATCAAGGTATGTGTCTAAGCTTATTCTGTCTACCCTGTAAAAGGAAAGATGCCTTTACTTATTGTGAATTCACTCCTGTCCAGCCATATGACTGGCTTCCAGTGCAGGTCTCAGTGTAGAGAAGGAACAGCCGACAACAGATGCCCCATGGAGGGCCTAAGGGTGATTTCACTGCACAGACTCTGCAACCGTTGTCGACGATCTCTCCTCTACACTGAAACCGACGCTGTCCTTTTACGTAGCAGATAGAGTAGGCTTAGAATGGGGGTGGGAGCAGATTCAAGCTTAGTTAGGCCTTCCACAGTTACATAGTTAGTCTGGCTGAAAAAAGACAAAAGTCCATCCAGTTCAACCATAAAATAAAAAAAAAAGTTATAATCCTATCCTAAAATTCTGTATGAGTTCTAATATTAAGTCATTCAGTATTTTAGTAGTGATAACATTCTTTAATATAAAAACAATTGCTGGCAAATGAAAAATGAACAAAACAACGGCATGGGGCCCCCCCCATCCATACCAAGTCCTGCGGGTCTGGTATGGAATTTGAGGGGAACCCTCATGCCAAAATTTAAAAACAAACGGCATGGGGGTCCCCCCCAAAATCCATACCAGACCCTTATCCGAACATGCAGCCCTGCCCCTGAACCATACCAGGCCACATGACCTCAACATGTGGGGGGTGCTTTGGGTCAGGGGAGGCTCCCTCCCCCACAGAATCTTGATCTCATGTTGATGGGGACAAGGGCCTCTTCCCCCAACTGTGGCCGGTGGTTGTGGGGGTCTGCAGGCGGGGTGGATAGCGTCCACTTCATTAGGGCAAATAATTATTATTATTATACACCTCCTCCCTTGGCAAACTAATACACTCCCATGGCTTCAACTATCACCTCTATGCCGACGACACACAAATTTACCTCTCCACCCCTCACCTCACCCCCTCACTCTCAGCCCGCATCGCCCACCTCCTGAACGACATATCAGACTGGATGTCGCTCCATTTTCTGAAGTTAAACCTGTCCAAAACCAAGCTCCTAATTTTCCCCCCTGCCCGCGCCCCCCCCCATCCTCTCCATCACTACTAGCAATGCCACCATCATTCCCACCCCACATGCCAAAGTCCTGGGTGTCACCCTGGACTCAAACCTTCCCTTCCAACCTCATGTCCAATCACTATCAAAGTCATGCAGGCTCCACCTCCGCAACATCTCCAAGATACGTACGTTCCTCACCCCAGACACCACCAAACAACTCGTTCCCTCCCTCATCATCTCACGCCTGGACTACTGCAACTCCCTTCTCACCGGCCTACCCAAACAAATGCTATTCCCACTTCAGTCGATCCTGAACTCAGCGGCTAGACTCATCCACCTCACCAACCGCTCCACATCTGCCACCCCCCTCTGCCAATCCCTTCACTGGCTCCCGATTGCCCAGCGCATCAAATTCAAATTACTAACTCTGACCTACAAAGCCATTCACAACGCCGCCCCAAACTACCTAACTGACCTGATACCCAAATACTACCCTACCCGTGCCCTTCGCTCCTCACAGGACCTCCTACTTTCTAGCTCCCTGGTCTCCTCCTTCCACGCCCGACTGCAGGACTTCTCCAGGACTTCCCCCATCCTCTGGAACTCTCTACCCCAATCCATCAGACTATCACCTACCTTCCTCACCTTCAGGCGCACCCTGAAAACCCATCTCTTCAGGGAAGCCTACCCCACCCTCACCTAACAACTGATCTCCTCCACTCCTCCTACCACTCCATCCCCCACAGCCACTTCCTCCTGTACCTCTATCCCCTCCCTCCTAGATTGTAAGCTCGAAAGAGCAGGGCCCTTGAACCCCTCGTGTATTGTATTGTTACCGTTTTGTCTCATGTTCTGTCCCCCTTGCTATTGTACAGCGCTGAGCAAACCCTTTGGCACTATATAAATACTTTATAATAATAATAATTATACAGGATTTATATAGCGCCAACAGTTTGCGCAGCGCTGTGCAATATAAGGGGGCGGTACAATTACAGTACATTTCAGTACAGAAGGAATAGGAGGGTCTGGCTTACAATCTAAAGGAAGGGGGAGGTGATACAAAAGGTTCTTAGTTGGAGGTGGGGTAGGCTTCCCTGAATAAGTGAGTTTTCAAAAAATTAGTAAAAGTAGGCAACACAGTGGCTAAGTGGTTAGCACTTCTGTCCAGGAGAACTAGGGTTGTCGGTTTGAATCCCAACTATGGCACTCTCCACCTGGAGTTTGCATATTCTCCCTGTTTCTATGTTTGTTTGCTCTGGTTTTCCAACGCTCCTAAGTCAAGCTGGTAGGTAAATTGGCCCTAGTATGTGTATGTGTAAATATGAGTTCGGAACCTTAGATTGTATGCACCTTGAGGGTCACTGATGCAAATGTACCCATCGACTGTGCAAAGCTGTCATATATTGAAGTGGCAGACATTAGCTGTGCAATAAGTTCTGATAGAGTGTAGTCAAACAATTGATCAGCAAATTGCACAAGCACCTTCACCACCCAGTGTCCAGCAGGGAGGAGCATACACATCTAAAGGGATGCCAAGGATGTGTTTTTTTCATTTACGGCTTTATTAAAACTTTCCTGTAAGGCTTTCTTATAAGAGCTTTCTCACATACTGAAATTAATTTATGCCGTACTATTGGACAGCAAAGGTGCTGAGCTACATGACTGCAAGATAAAAGAGGAAAACAAAAGGTAAATTATGTGATTTATGGCCAGTTATCGTCAGGGACTTACTTATTGTTCATATGCAATAATAGTTCTGGTGGATTGGCATACACTTTAAGGCTATATATTCAAATACTTTCAAAACTAGCAATGCATTTTTTTTCTTTATCTTGCAAGGTGCCGCGTCTTTTGAGTTCAACTGCACAATTTTGAGTTATTTTCTATTCACAATAACCCATCTTATTGAAATTCCAAT
Organism: Staurois parvus; assembly: GCF_062004578.1. NCBI lineage: Eukaryota > Metazoa > Chordata > Amphibia > Anura > Ranidae > Staurois > Staurois parvus. Next base: position 6,249,354 of record NW_028318493.1, read on the forward strand.
CCATTCATATATATTGTGCTTGGGATAGAATTACAGCCTGCATACATAACCTCACACAAAGCAGAGAAGAAAAATGAGGAGAATAGAATGTATTATGATTACAGGTACGGAGTTCTGTTCATCTAATGTGATATAATGCCAAATTCTGCCGGCAATAATTTACGATTCCCAACATCCCTCAGGAGAGCAGAACCGAGCCAGGTGTAGAGGAGGAATAATCCGCAATTACACATTGTATTGTACTGTACTGCTTATCCTGCACATCCTACAGACAAGATAATAAAAAACACGGGTAAGGCTGGCCATACATTAATCATTTTTTTTCTTACACCAGCAGGTTGAAGGAAAAAAATGGCGCACAGGCGGGATTTTTAATGCATAACAGACATACCATGTCACGTCTGCATTTGAAGACCAAGCATTTTCTGGAATGTTTTGTTTACAAGTTTACATCAGTATTTATTGCTAGAAAATTACTTATAATCCCCAAACATTATATATATATATATATATATATATATATTTTTTTTTTTTTCATTCAATTTCATTTTTTTTAAGCAAAGACCCTAGAAAATGAAATGGTGATCGTTGCAATTTTGTTAAGTAACTTGGTATCTGCGCAGTGGTTTTTCAAATGCATTTTTTTCTTTTTAAAATACCCTTGAATGTATTAAAACAAGATATATACCCTAATTGTTTTGTAAAATATGAAAGAGGATGTCACGGCAAGAAAATAGATACCTAACATGCCCCACTTTAAAATTACGCACACTCGTGGAATGGCGACAAACTACGTTACTTAACCTCCATGGCGGTATTCCCGAGTGTAGCTCAGGGTAAAGTTTCAGCACCACAAGCGGTAACCCCGAGCTACACGTGGGAATACCCTGCAGTGCTGCTCCGGGATCTCTTCTTCACTTACCTTGTCCTGCGCTCCCGAGATGTCCCCCCTGCAATGTCCCCGTAAACAGGGGCGGACTGACAACTCATGGGGCCCCTGGGCAATAGGGGATCATGGGGCCCCTGTGTCCTTGCCCAAACTCAAAAAAGCCTATGAATAAGGTACCAGGGGCATCTCATGGGGCCCCTTACTGACCCCGGGCCCTTAGGGCAGTGCCCGAGTTTCCAAACGGTCAGTCCGCCCCTGTCCATAAATGTCCTCCGGCTGATGCTGGCATCTGCCATCTGGGTTCCGTTCCCTGCAACGCCAGGACGTACGGGGACGGAACTGCGGGAAATTTAAAAATGTGAAAAAGTGACATTCACTAAATACACTAAAATCACATAGTATAACATTCCTGTATCAAACCATTTCACATACATTTTGTCCCGAGTGCTTTGTCCGGCGCCCTGCCTGCATTTTTACTGTTCTTTCTGCCTGGAAACTGAGAAACGTCCATGGCGTCCAAAAAGTGTCCCTTTAGGTCAAAATCGTTTTTAGACCGGCTAGAGAACAGCGATAGTAAATCAGAACCACTTGCAGAATTGAGTGATAATGATTCGTGGGGGAAATTCGTCATCAGACACTGAAAACGATTCTGCGACTTTGCTCAGTGATGTGCGAACTTGGCGATATATTTCAAATTTCAGTGTTTTTGGTTTGATTATATTATTGAATTAAATTTATTATTATTATGTTATTATTTTTTATGATTATTTATTATATTATAATTTATGATTTCATGTTTCAAGTTTTATCATACCCGGGACGTTTACTAGACTCTTGTTCGGACAGATTTCAGTGAGTTATTCCTAAAAATTACAGCTTACAATAAAAAAAATACATATTTCCATGCAAAAAAATGTACCGCTTTGAGCACAGAAATATGGACATAATCAGACCGCTAGGGAGGTTACAAATCTTCATAGGCGACGCTTTAAAACTTTTTACAGGTTACCTGTTTAGAGATCCAGAGAAAGTCTAGCACTTGGTTATTGCTCTAACGTTCACAGCGATACCTCACATGTGTGCTGCGAACGCCACTTACAAATGCGTTTACTTCTGCGCACGGCAGAGAGAGATGGGGGCACTTTACATTTTTTTTTGTTATTTTTACACTGTCCCATTATTTTCTTTTTTAACACTTTTATTCCTATTATAAGGAATGTAAACATCCCTTGTATTAGAAATAAGCTTGACAGGTCCTCTTTAAGTAGAGATCTGGGGACAAAAAGTCCTCATATCTCTCCTTTACCTTTAAAGCAAAATATATGAAAACTTTTTTTTTCCTTATGCTTTAAAAAAAGAAAAAAAATGTTTACATGCCTCCCGGACTGGATGTGACGTCATGACGTCGCTCTGGTCCTCCAGTACTATAGAGGCAATCAGAAACCATGGAGTCTCTCATTGCATCTGCACCATCAGATCGTTTCTCAGGCACGCCTGGAAACACTGGCGAGCGGTGGGAGAAGACGTCTGGAAAGCGGTCCAGTGGCTAATGAGCTGCATGGCCAGTTTTCATCAAAAAGCTTGCCGTCGGCTGAAAAAAAAAGATACTGGGGGTTATGGCCAGAGGCGGACTGACCATTTGGAAACTCGGGCACTGCCCGAGGGCCCGGGGTCAGTAGGGGGCCCCATGAGATGCCCCTGGTACCTTTTTCATAGGCTTTTTTGAGTTTGGGCAAGGACACAGGAGCCCCATGATCCCCTATTGCCCGGGGGCCCCATGAGTTGTCAGTCCGCCCCTGGTGATGATGTACTTACATCGCAGCCCCCCTTACATCAGAGTCTCTCTTTACATGAGAGTCCCCATCACAGTTCCCCCTTACATCAGAGTCCTCTTGTACATCAGATTCACCATCAATGTCCCCCTTACATCAGAATCCCCTTGTACATCAGAGTCTCCCCTCATATGAGAGTCCTGATTAGATTCCTGTTACATCAGAATCCCCATTAACTTCCCCCTCACATAAGAATCCCTCTTTACATCAGAGTACCCATCAGAGTTTCCTCATATATCAGAGTCCCCTTGTACATTTGATTCACCATCAAGATCCCCCTTACATCAGTGTCCCCTCTTACATTAGAGTCTCCCCTCATATGAGAGTCTTGATTAGATTCCCATTACATCAGAAACCCCATTAACGCCCCCCTTACATAATGTAAAGAGTCCCTCTTTACATCAGAGTCCCCATCAGAATTTCTGCTGACATCAGAGTCCCCTCATACATCAGATTCACCATCAACATCCCACTTACATCAGAGGCCTCTTTTACATCAGAGTCTCCTCTTACACCACTCTTACATCCAGGGGCGGACTGACAACTCATGGGGCCCCCGGGCAATAGGGGAGCATGGGGCCACTGTGTACTTGCTCAGACTCAAAAAAAGCCTATAAAAAAGGTACCAGGGGCATCTCATGGGGCCCCCTACTGACCCCAGGCCCCTGGGCAGTGCCCAAGTTTCCAAATGGTCAGTCCGCCCCTGCTTACATCAGAGTCCACTCTTACACCAGAATCCCCAACAGAGCCCCCTTACATTAGAGTCCCCATTAAAGTCCCCCTTACATCAGAGTCTTCCGTCACTTGGGAGTCCCTATCAAAGTTACCTCTTACATCATGGTTCCCATTGAGGTCCCCCTACATCAGAGCCCCCCCTTTCATCAAAGTTGCCATCAAAGCCCCTTACAACAAAGTCCCCCATCAGAGTCCCAGTGACATCAAAGTCCCCATCAGAGTCCCTGTTAAGTCAAAAGCCCCCTTACATCAGAGTCCCCCTTACATCAGTGTCCCCCTTATATCAGAGTCTACATCAGAGCCCCCCTTACATCAGAGTCCCTAAAGAATATCCACTTACATCAGAAAGCCAGATAAAATCTTATAGCAGGATGGTTTTGGCCCTTAGGCCGTAGTTTGGAGTCTCCTGCTCTAAACAAACCAATCCGGTCCTAACACAACATCATTTTCTGTACTGAGTGTTCTCATAGCATCAAGTTTATGATTTAAATTACTTTTAAAAAAAAAAAAAATATTTGCTAATATATTCAACATTCTGCATGGTAGAATCTGTATTAACGCAGTCAACTGGCCTGACGTGCCTCGGCTATAATTCCCAATAATTGCGGCGCTCTTTATGTCAGACGGCTCGCCTGTCAGTGTTGTACCAATTGTGAAAAAAAAAAAAGAAACAGAATATTACATTATCGGGGCGAACAATGATGTCCCGTAATTGCTTTTTCTTGCGTCGCAGCCTGCCGGTCCGTGACCTAAACGAGAGGAGCGCATTATCGAATGCGCTCTCGGACGCTCTGATGTAAGCCGGCGCCCATTTACTCGCCTTTCAAAGTTTCGGCTGATGAAGTGAATCATATTCTTCCCCTGACTTTTCCGCCCTCAATGGTTATATTTGGGATTTTTTTTTTAGGTTGGCACGTGCGCTGGAACATGCCTGTGCTTGGCCGCCATAAAGTCAGTATTGTTCAAAGAAAGAGATTAGGTTGGATAACGCCAGGCGAGGCGCGCATTTGTTTTGTCTTGTTAGTATAGAAAGTGGGATTAAAAAATACTCCAACAGGAACACTGAAAACATTATTTTAACCACTTCAAGTCTGGACACTTTTACCCCCTTCCTGTCCAGGCCAATTTTCAGCTTTCAACGAATGTATGATGTGCAGGGGCAGACTGACAACTCATGGGGCCCCCGGGCAATAGGGGATCATGGGGCCCCCGTGTCCTTGCCCAGGCTCAAAAAAGCCTATGAAAAAGGTACCAGGGGCATCTCATGGGGCCCCCTACTGACCCCATCCCCAAGTTTCCAAATGGTCAGTCCGCCCCTGATGATGTGGTTCTTGTACTGGAAAGTTTTGAGATCCTAGGTTTAGAGAGAAGAAAGAGTTCGATGATGTGAAGGATCTAACGTGCTTCCCAGTTATATGTCATGGGCTGGAGCATGTACGGACTGACAACTCATGGGGCCCCCGGGTAATAGGGGATCATGGGGCCCCTGTGTCCTTGCCCAGACTCAAAAAAGCCTATGAAAAAGGTACCAGGGGCATCTCATGGGGCCCCCTACTGACCCCATCCCCAAGTTTTAAAATGATCAGTCCACCCCTGATGATGTGGTTTTTGTACTGGAAAGTTTGGAGATCCCAGGTTTAGAGAGAAGAAAGAGTTCGATGATGTGAAGGATCTGACGTGCCTCCCAGTTATATGTGATGGTCTGGAGCATGTACGGACTGACAACTCATGGGGCCCCCGAGTAATAGGGGATCATGGGGCCCCTGTGTCCTTGCCCACACTCAAAAAAGCCTATGAAAAAGGTACCAGGGGTATTTCATGGGGCCCCCTACTGACCCCGGGCCCTCGGGCACTGCCCGAGTGCTCAAATGGTCAGTCCGTCCCTGGTCTGGAGGACACAACATGTAGACAAGGGACCAGCCTCTGCCCATCTCCAGCAATACAAATCATTGGATAAACCCACAAGGGCTTTCTCACCATTACTTTTCCTTAACCACTTCCAGTCCGGACACTTTTACCCCCTTCCTATCCAGGTCAATTTTCAGCTTTCAGCGCTATCACACTTTGAATGACAATTGCGCAGTCATGTAACACCGTACCCATATGAATTTTTTAGCATTTTTTTGAGACAGATAAAATTTTATTTTGGTGGTATTTATTCACCGCTGGGATTTTAATTTTTTTTGCTATATAAATGAAAATGTCCAAACATTTTGAAAAAAAGTGTTTTTCTTATAAAATTTTGCAAATAAATAATCCTTCTTCATAAATCTTGGCCAAAATGTATTCAGCTATCTTTTTAGTAAAAAAAAAAAAACAAATTAGTTTATAACCAACAATTACAATTTTTCAAATTTTCATTTACATTTTTCTTTTCTTTTTTTCTTTTCTTGTTTATAATTTAAATATTTCATGATTTTTCAGATTAACAAATTATACAAGTAATATTCTTTATAAAAACATAAACACAGTGTCAAAAACATTAATCTTTTCATCTTATCTCCCCCCCCAACCCCCCCCCCCTCTCTTACCTATACACCACCCTTCTCCCCCCTCCAACCCCCCTCCCCCTCAATTCTGCAATTTCCTATTCCTTACTAGAGAACCAATCTCAACAAAGGAAGAAGCTAGTAAAAACCACATTGTTCTATGTTAGTCCCCCATCAACTCTAGATTTAACTTTGACTTCTTAAATTCATCCCATTTGTTCCATTTCATATGGTGACTCTCCATCTTATCTTTGTTTTTCTTTTATTTTTTTATATTATTATTTATGTTTTTTTTTTAACATACTGTCACCCTAGTAACACTGTACTGCTTGTGGTGGGTGATGAAGATTTTCTTTTTTTTTTTCTTACACTTATTGCTTTTACACCTATAAAGGCTGTAAAAGCAATCATTTCTCCTTCTCTCTGCCTGCATTCCTGCAGCCATTGGGAAATACTGTGAGAGCTGTGATTGGTCACAGCTTGTCACATGGTACAAGGCTATTGTGAATGGCCTTGTACCATGTGACCTCTGTGATAATTTCATTAGTAGTAAGCAATGATGTCAGAAGCAGGGGCGGACTGACCATTTGGAAACTCGGGCGCTACCCGAGAGCCCGGGGTCAGAAAGGGGCCCCATGAGATGCCCCTGGTACCTTTTTCATAGGCTTTTTTGAGTTTGGGCAAGGACACAGGGGCCCCATGATCCCCTATTGCCCGGGGGCCCCACGAGTTGTCAGTCCGCTCCTGGTCAGAAGTGACATCTTGCTTACTACTATTCATGTGATCACTGATCAGAGCTGTCCAAGGATGTCAGGGACAAGATTGTAGATCTACACAAGGCTGGACTGGGCTACCAAACTATCGCCAAGCAGCTTGGTGAGAAGGTGACAACAGTTGGTGCAATCATTCGCAAATGGAAGAAACACAATCATTTCCTTCACTGTATAAATGAAGTATTACATAATATGTTGCAGCCGTCCATCCATGCGGTTGGTGGATTTCTAATCTCTTTTTCACATGAGAAACTGTGTTACATTATTACTTTACAGTACTCATCCTATATCAGGGGACTCAGTTGGAGGTTTTAATTAAACAAGGGGAGTCTCAAAGCAAGCTGTTTTGCTGTGTTGTCTCTTTAGCTAATGCATAGCTCTGTGGGAACATTTGTCATGTTAGAGACATAAAGCCATTATGGTAAATAGGGAAAGGCTTCCTATTTTTTTTATTGACCACACCAGTGACAAGTTTCAATTACACAAGGGGAGCCTTAAACAAAAGCTGTTCTGTCTTCTTAGCTAATCCATAGCTCTCTGGAAACGTTTGCAATTAGTGATGCACCGATATATCAGCCGCCGAAAATTGTCGGCCAAAAATAAGGTTATTGGCATTTCGCCAATATAAAAAAAAAGGTGCTGATAATGATGTAACACCCTCCTAGTCAGCGAGGGGGAACTAGACTCCAATTGTTAGCTAGGGCTGAGTAGCAGCCTGGGAGTGATAGTTAGCCGGAGTCAAATTGTGGTCAGAGCTGAGAGGCTGGAATTTCCCCGAGCTCTGGAACTTTGGAGAAAGGTCTAGAAGCAGTGGGTGGTTTTTTTAAGGAGTGGCTGATCTGTACTTTTGAGGGAGCCTGGTCAATCCCCAACTGGAGGTTCGGCAAGGGGCCAGGACAACCCTTAAAAGTGATTGAGCCTGCTCAGCAGAATGTGAGGCTGGAGGCAGGAGCCTATGAGGGGGCCCAGATGGAGAGGGGTTCACCTGCAGGCAGAGAATCTTGGAAGGAGGAAAACTTGGGGCTTTACAGGCCCCCTGAGAGAGGACCACCTGTGAGACAGGGAAGGAGCAGACCATCTGGAAGGCCTGCTAGCAACCACGACCTAGCAGCAGCACAAGAGAAGGACTGAGTGAGTAGATCAGCACCAACTGAGACAGATAGGGTAAGGAGCACTCTGGTGAGAAACCAGATTAGCTGCTGCCCAGGACTGTCCTATTGTTTTAAACTGACAGACACTGGATCCCCTGCTTAGGGATTCCTCCAAGCAACCAGATAGAGGAGAGTCTGGGGTGGTACACTGGGAGAGGCTGGCTAGCCCTCCAGAAGAGGATCTTTTGCTGTACAGACTTGTAAATAGTTCAGGAAGTTTTCCTCAGTTCCAGTTCCATTGGGCATCCTGTACACCCCTTACCCCATCCAAGTTTTATTATCCCCTAAAAAAACATCAAAACAAGCTTGAAGACAGGCAACTGTCTCCTGGAGGCAGGTCTGAATGGAAAATGCATGTTGCCTGGCTGTGCGGGACTATATGGGAACCCAAATCTCTTGTAACTCCTAAGGGGGTAGTGCTACATCGATAACTGATTTCAATGCAAAATCGCATCCCATTGACTTCAGTGCAAAATCACGTCCAATTGACTTCAATGTAAAACACTTCCCATTGACTTCAAAGCAAAAATTGCATCCCATTGACTTCAAGGCAAAATCATGTCCCATTGACTTCAATGCAAAAATGCCTCTATTTAAATTTAATTTAATATATATTTTATTTTTTGTCCAATTTTTGTGTGTGTAACTTTCATTAAAAGTTATTTTACGTTACTGGGTTGTATTTCTAAATTTATATTCATTTAAATTCATGATATTAATTAAAAAGTCTAATATAATACAATTATATACAGTGAAGGAAATGTCCAGCTTGTGTAGGTCTACAATCTTATCCCTGACATCCTTGGACAGCTCATTGGTCTTTGCCATGGTGGAGAGTTTGAAATCTGATTGTTTGATTGCTCCTGTGGACAGGTGTCTTTTATACAGGTAATAAAATGAGATTAGCAGCACTCCCTTTAAGAGACTGCTTCTAATCTCAGCTTGTTACCAGTATGAAAGACACTTGGTAGCCAGAAATCCTGCTGAATGATAGGAGACCAAATACTTATTTCCCTCATGAACATGCAAATCAGTGCCTCTTGTTAGACATGCATTTCTTTTGAATTTTTTGTTGCTATTCTGTGACCTACCATGCAGTTTTTAGACTTATCATTTCTTTATGAGTGGGCAAACATTCAAAATCAGCAGGAGATCAAATACTTATTTCCTTCACTGTATATATATATTTTTTTTTAATTTATTTTTTTAAACTGTCCATTTTGGTTTTGGCGTATCCTAAATTTTTGGTTTTGGATCAGAATTTTTATTTTGGGGCACCACTATTTGCAATTATCTATCTATCTATCTATCTATCTATCTATCTATCTATCTATCTATCTATCTATCTATCTATCTAGTATATGTATTAATTTTTATATATATATATATATATATATATATATATATATATATATATATATAGACCAATTAGCCATAACATTAGGATCACTGGTAGCTAAAGTGAATAACATAGATGATCTTGGTACAGTGGCATCTGAAAGTCAGTGTGAGATATTAGACAGCAAGTAAACATGTTCCTGAAATTGATGAAAGCAAAAAAAGTGAATCGCAGTTTGTTGTGTATGGGCTGTGTAGCCACAGACCGATTAGGATGACAATGCTGACTTGTGTCCACAGCCAAAAGCACCTACAATGGGCACATGAGCATCAGAACTGGACCACGGAGCAATGGAAGGAGGTGGCCTGGTCTGCTGAATCACATTTTCATTTACATCATGTGGATGGTCGGGTGTGTGTAAATCCCTGGGGAAGAGATGGCACCGGGATACAGTACGGGAAGAAGACAAGCTGGTGAAGGCAATGTGATACTTTGGGCAATGTTCTGCTGGGAAACCTTTGGTCCTGCCCAGTGGCGGACTGACAACTCATGGAGCCCCTGGGCTATAGGGGATCATGGTGCCCCTGTGTCCTTGCCCAAACTCAAATAAGCCTATGAAAAAGGTACCAGGGGCATCTCATGGGGCCCCCTACTGACCCTGGGCCCTCGGGCAGTGCCCGAGTTTCCAAATGGTCAGTCTGCCCCTGGTCCTGCCATTAATGTGGATGTTACTGTGTACCACCTAAACATTGTTGCTGACCAAGTACAACCATTCATGGAAACAGTATTCCCTGATGGCAGTGGCCTCTTTCAGCAGGACAAAGTCGCCTGTCAAAGTGCTAAAATGGTTCAAGAATGATTTGAGGACCACAACAATGAGTTTCAGGTATTGACTACAAATTCTCCAGGTCTCAATCCAATGGAGCTTCTGTGGGATGTGCTGGAAAATCAAGTCTGATCCATGGAAGCACCAGCAGGATCTGCTACTGACTCTTACGGCTTGGTGCCAAATACCATAGAATACCTTCAGAGGTCTAGTGGTGTCCACGCTGTGATGAGTCAGAGCTGTTTCAAGTTTTGGTGGCAAAAAAGGGGGACCTACTAAATAATAGGTGGGTTGTCATGATGTTATGTTTTTTGGTTTTTTTTTTAGTTTTGATGGCAAAAAGGTGGACCAACTAAATAATAAGTGAGCCACCTCAATGTTATGGCTGTGGCTATTTTAAAATTATATATATATATATATATATAATTTATGGCTGCACCCATGACAAGACTACAAACAGATTTGTGCCAGCAAGGAGTGGTCTATATATATATATGCTGTATATGTGTGTATATATATATATATATATATATATATATATTTTATGGCTGCACCCATGAAAAGACTTCAAACAAATTGGTGCCAGCAAGGAGTGGTCTGGGATTTCAGTCTTTTTGTCTCTGCAAAGTGTTCTCTATCCATGGCTGGCTGTGGTTTCCAACAGAAAAATGTGAAGGTTTTCTTTTATGTTCACTTAGATGCTCCTTACACTTTGTGCAGTTTATATAAAACTTTTATATACTTTATTGTGTGGATAATAGAGTTTCTAAGAAAAAAAATATAATTGAGTCTTTTAGTTCTATAACAAAGGGCACCATAAGATATATTTATTGCCAGGTCTTTGTCATAAGTTCACTTCTGCTTTGGCAGAATTCCATGAAAAAAAAAACGCATCTACAAAGCAGCCCAGCGTGGGGTTAGCACAAGCCAGGAGTAATGCAGCTTCTAACAATGCAACCCAGAGCGGCTGTGACCGAAGACTGTACCAGACTGATTTCTAATTTCATAGAGGGCTGCAGTAAAATAATTCTTCCGTTTCAAAATGATTTCAACAGCTTTTCTGGGACAGATACCTAAACTTTTACAAGACTCAATGCAGCTGTGTAAAACCAAGAACAGAATTGTAATATTTTAGAGGGGTTTTTTTGCAGGTTTTCTATCTTTATTTACCTGGTGATCCTGCCAGTAACACACTTTCTGTCCTAGGGTGACAACGCTCACCACTCTGTATCTATGGGAAAGCAGCGTTGTCACCTTAGGACAGGAAGTGTGTTAGGACTACAGAACACCTTGTCTTTCCTCATCTCCATAACATAGGTGGAGATGTTCTGTGGTTCACAGACATAGCTGGGAACAATGGAAAAAGTGCAGCACAGGATGTTATCAGTTGACAAGATTTCTGGCAGGACTAACAGTTTGTTTTTGCACTTATCCAACAGATGTAACAAAACGCTTTCATTGATATATTTAACAGACCAAAGGAGAGCAAATAAGAGAAGTTCATTGTTAGGGCATTTTTTTAGTTTGGAATATGGAAGTGAAGCAATGTCTCTCATGTAGGAAATCTCCCTTTACTTAGGGGATAAAATAGAAAGTGGAAGGAAATTTTTGAGGTTAGACAGGTGTCACATAACCCTAATCCTGAAAGATGAACTCTGGGATACGCAAATTTTGTCTGGATCCATTCATCCTGTGTATTCTTCCTGGAATCTCGGTGTGCTTTGTGTATTTCTTCCAGATCTGTGCAGTAATCCAGTGTGAGACGTCCTGTAATAAAGACCGCTCACTGCTGCTTTCTCTCCTTGTGCAGGGTGACTGGTCTGTGTCCGCCCCCTCCTGTAGTTTTCTACCTTGGGAGGAGCCTACTGGGCCCTTCCCACAGCTCTGCTCTCTGCACAGGCTATATAGAGCACCATGATGATGGTACTTTACAAGGTATTACCTATTATCTGGGTTTGTAAAGCCATTTGGTGCACACAAAGGGGATTAATGTTGTTTGTTGCTATTGAGAAATACGTATATGTAAATGTACATTTTCAGTTTTAACACATAAAGTTTATTGACAAAACTATTTTTTTCTTTTTGTGCTTCGGATAGAATAGGAGATGATGATTAAAACCCCTTTCACGTTTTTTCTGTGTCTGTGTTGGGAAGACTTGTCTTCACTTTTCGTCACAACAAGAAGTAAGAAAAAATCTCACTAATGTGAAGATCTTTCCAAAATGTCCCCATTGGAAAATATTTTCTTACTTGTAACATTTGCAACATTTTTGGATTCCCCTTCAGATTTTTTTTTGTATGTGCTGAAGACCACACAGGACTGGCTGGATCAGTCACTGGTCATAGGTGGGTGATTGTGTGGGTGGGTGGGGAGATGTCCAATGGTGGATACTGGCGGTAAATCCTTTTAGGGTTTGGGCTGCTGCCTTTCTGCTACTGCATTAAGGTCGTTTCCATACGTAAACTTTAAATAATAGGAAAGAAGGAGCGCCCTATGCCCAAAAGAATGCAAATTTTATGGCAGATTAAGAGGCGTTTATTGAAAATAGCTACAAGTACATCAAGCCAACGCGTTTCGGGAGAAAGGACTTCATGGCTATTGAAACAAGTATGAAAAATATACAGAAAACAGATATAATAAATGAGAAAATAATATCAAATATAAAATAGAAACAAACAGGTAATCCCAAGATAAAAAATGTTATACAATTATACAAAAAGTATATATCAAGATTTAATGATCATGATCAAAATAATCACAATAGAAATAATAGCACATTTAATAATAATAATAATAATAATAATAATAATATTAATAATACTAATGATTCCAACAAAAATATTAGTAATCATTGAGCCAAAAATTCTGCATTAGAAAGGTGTACAAAAAAAAAATAAAAACGGGAGTGACCTGGCCAGGGACCAAGATGGCCTCTTAGTAGAGGAGCTCCCACACACCAAGGACCACAATTACCCCCAAAAAAGAGAGTCCTCTAACACTACCAGCCATGGGAAAGATCGGAAGAAGTGTCTCTGCCTCTCGGGCACCAAAGGATTCGGGTACCCAGCTTAGCCGAAACAACCCCGAGCTCTTTCAAACCCAATCCTTGGACTGGCTTCACAGGCCTCAACCCTGCACTCTCCTGACAGTAAGTCAGATACTTTAACGGGCAATGGAGATTCAGCGTATGCCCGTTCTACTCCATCCATCCAGCCACCGAGTTTACTGGATCTCCAGAGAGTGGCTACTAGCATCAAAAACACTCTCAACGGATCTAAAGATCAACATAGTAGTGGTCGCCAAGGGACTTGGGGATGTGGAACAGACTTCCCGTTTACACTCGGACACCATCTGCCAAGTACAACGCACCTATGATACACAACTATCCCATCTTCTTGAGATGCAGAGGGCACCTTGAAGATGTAGATAATCAGGGATGAGGACACAACATAAGGATCGGGGGCATACCGGAATCTGTGGAAATTGAAGCTCTGTAGCCAGCACTTTGCTCTTTCTTCAATGATCTGCTAGGCCGCCTGCAAGACTCCCCCACTGAAATGGAGAGCACACACAGAGCCTTGTGCCCCAGACCCCAGGACCCTGATCCATCGCAAGATACTATATGCTGTCTGGTGAATTTCCCCCTCAATGAGGAAATATTGAGAAAGGCCAGGGAGAGAGGCCGTATTTTCTTTAACGATACAGAGATCAAGCTATTCAAAGACTTATCTCAATTGACCTTGCAAAACGCAGAGAGCTGGAGGCCCACAGCTCAGGTCCACCATTTGCTCATCATTGAAAATGCCTTTCTTCCAACGAACTGCAGATGAGTACCTGTTTAACTATTTTTTGCCTTTAGCCCAGTTGGCTTTTTGTGTTCTCATCCTGCCACTCCTAGGCCTGCAATCTCTTGATGTCTGTGAATTTATGTAAAGCACTTACCCATGCCTCAGCAATCCTGGTGCAAACAGAGCCCTTGCACCCTGAAGGCTATGCCCTATACATATTTCTCTATTATCCCACTTCACTTTGTGTGCCTCTCACCTTTGGACTGTCCATCTCCAGAAAACACCAACAGGCACCGGGCTGAGAAATCAAGTGGAAACCTGAATCCCTTACAGTACTCCTCAGTCTCATCTTGGAACTGCCTCTGGCTATGATCCTTATATTCCCTACTTAAGGAAGGGCACAGCTGCAACCTAGATGTTCGGAGGGATATTGGGATATTGTTATGGGACTTTTTTAAAATGAATTTATCCTGCCTTCAGGAGCTCTCCTTCAAGAAGAGAGTCCTCACAACCTACAGCAGCTGAGGCCAGCCGACTTCCCTAAGGCACAAGACTCAGGGAATTTTCACAAGTATTGGAACTTTTGTTCCAACAAAATCAAGAGGCACACCAAAATCTTTGTGCACCCACACAATTCGCTTGGGCTCGGGTGGTATTTAGCTGTACAAGATTACCAGTACCTATATCTATTGTTGTAAAACAAATTATATTTACTTGATGGTAATGGAAGAGAGCATTAGATAGTTCCGAGCCTATGGGGCTACAATTAGCATACCCCTCTTATGGGGCAAGGGGAAAACTATTCCCAGCCCTCCTATTAAGGAGTTTACATTGCTTACCAAAACACTGAAACTCATCCTCAGGTTGTATGCTTTTGCCTTCCAGACATACCTCCGAAAGATATTGGTTTATTGATTGGTTACATGCCTCCCCAATGATCAGAATAGACAACTTAAGTATCCCTTTAACAATGTTGGGGAGTGCTGCTAATTTAAGCACTCTACAAGCCATCTCCAGAGACAAGGGATGTAAGTCAGCTAATAGCAAAACTATTGATTTCAGTTTCCCCTGAACCCTTGAGTTCTTAGGTCCTCATGCCTGACCATATGCCCAAATGAGAAAGTTGGGAGATTTGTAGGCACAGCAATTTTCTTTACATTTTTTCTCCTCACCTCCAGCATCCTTTTTCCACTTGTCTGGCTAACTCATACCTTTTACTCCTGTATCAATTGAGCTATAATCTTGTGTTACAGACACATTTTGCAAAACAGGATTTTTCCGCTCTCCATAGCTCTCAACTCTCTCTCGACATTTCAAGGTTAGGAGACAGTTAAATAATACGGTTATAAGTTAAATAGGGAACCAGGATCTGAGTATTACCCTTAGATTGCTGGCCTAACAGTTGAAGTGTCAATATAATGGTAATAATACCTTAGAACACAGCATTTATTATTGTTCTCTTATGTTTTGATGATGTTGGTATTCCCCCTTTCTATTTCAAAAAACAGTACTCCTACAGCAGAAATTGGGCTGACTCTCACACTTACACATCTGTTAGCTCCTCACCAGTGCGGTCTCGTTTTAATTCAGTCCTTTTCACGTGTCCACACAGTGGTTCCAGTGGGACCTTACTGAATGTCCGGAATCACCCTTCCTATACTGTTTTAGGTGGAGCAGCATGTCTAGAGCCACCTCTGGTTACCTCCTTCTTTTCCATACCTTTGCACCACATTTTTTAATTACTTCTACCCTACCTATCCAGCACCCCCTCCCCCATCCGTTTTTTTTTCCTTTTCTTCTTCTCTCTTCTCCCTCCTCTTTTCTTATATTTACCTTCCTAACGCCTCCTCTCGATCTCCTCATTTTCCTTCCTTTCTTAAATCAAGGCCTTTGGTGCATTCAGTACCTGACCGTGATGACCTTTTCTAAACCTCAAAACCATTCATTGTCATTGAAGTGTGTCTCTCTAAGTGTAAAAGGTCTCAATATACCAGAAAAGAGATCTCAAGTCCTCACTGCACTGGCCAAACACAAAGCTCATTTTCTACAGGAAACACATTTTAGATCTGATTCCATTCCAAAATTGACCAATAAAAACATTCTCAATAACTCACCATGCAACCAACCCACACTCTAAAATGAAAAGGGTCTAATCTCTAAAACCTCCCCATTTCAGCTATCAGACATCCTTATTGACCCACAGGGCCCCTGCTTATTTTGAAAAAGGTTTTTCGCCTTCAAACCGATTACCCTTGCCAAGATTTATTGTCGCAAAGTAAACTTTTTTCAAAAGGTGGGTGACCTCTTGCAGACCTTTCAATCGGGACTCCTACTATTGGGAGGAGATTTCAATGTTCCCTTAAACCCATTAATGGACTCTTCCTCAGCGTTGCTGTTACCCTACAGAGCTTTATGCCATTAAAGTACAATTATATAACTTGACTTTACATGACACATGCCACATTCTTCAACATTAAGCACTATATATATTTCTCTATATCCCATGCTAAATACTCACGACTGGACTACTTTTTTCTATCTTAAAAATACCTTCCCTCCCTGACCGCAGCCATGATAGAACCCATGTTCCTTTCGGTCCATCACCCTGTATCGGTCACTTTGACATTTCCAGAATATGTCCCACGGTTCAAAATTTGGAGACTGGATGCGTCGCTTTTAATAGATCCAGAAGAAGTGAGCCGTTGGAATTTCTGGCTTCATTTGTTCTTTTCGGAAAACTCTACCCCAGAGATATATTTTATCACTTTGTGGGAAGCACACAAGTGCGTGATTAGGGGAGAATTTTTAGCAATTTCCACCAAGGTAAAAAGAATATGTCAGGAGAGAATTAAGCTCTTACTGAATGATATCAAAATTCTAGAGACAGCACACAAAAGGTCCTGAGCCCAAATAACTTTAAAAGATCTTAACCAGAAGAATTAGGCAAACAAACCAGAAAATGTTATGCCCTGAACCAGAAAATATTCTATGAACACGGGAATAAAAGTGGTAGACATTTGGCCTGAGCTGTTCACTCTGTATCCACCATCTTTGTGACCGACAAGGAAAAGTATTCTCAAGATATAACAAGACTGCTCAACATTTTGAGCAGTATTGTGTCAACTTGTACAATATCTGACAAAAGGACATAGACCCCACCAGAAAAACAGCCAGTCTTGATCAAGTTAAGAATTTCTTGGCAAAATACCCTTGAAGAATTGGGAGTGGCAATAAAACAAATGAAAAAAGGTAAAAGCCCAGGGCCAGATGGCTTAACCCTGGAATATTAAAAAAGCTTTCATGACGTACTGGCCCCCAAACTTTTAGCCACTCTTAATGTCCTACCTGATTTATCCTCTACGCCAAACAGGCTCATGGAAGCACACATAACTGTCCTTCCTAAAGAGGGAAAGGATGTAACCTTAGTGGAAAACTGCAAGCCGATCTCCTTGTTTAATGTAGATATTAAGTTTTATGCAAAAAATTTTAGCTAACAGAATCCTCTCTCTGCTTCCCTCTTTAATCAACCGAGATCAGATCACTATTAAAACCCTAAACCTACATAACTGGCTTTCCTTAGGTAATGGACAAGGCTTCTTCCTCTCCTTAGATGCAGTATTGCAAGCGCTAGGTTTCCTCTCCCGTTTGACTACGAGTATACATGCACTTTACTCCAGGTCAACGGCACAAGTACGAGTCAACGGCCACCTATTGAACGCTTTCATTATAGGCAATGGAACCCGCCAGGGTTGCCCACTATCTCCCTTGATCTATATCTTAACACTCGAGCCGTTTCTTAACAGAGTGAGAGCCAACCCGGATATTAAAGGCATTACCTTAAGCAAAAAAAGAATTTAAACTGACTGCTTTTGCAGATGACATGTTACTGTTTCTTCCTTACCTCACATATCTCTGCCTAATTTACTCAATGACATAGACCAGTTTAACTTTCAAACATAAAAATTACCTACTCAAAATCATATGCGTTGAACATTTCTTTCCAACAGCTGACGTGTCTAACTAAAAAGTAAATGTCTCATTCACTTGGAAAACATGCTATCACAAACTTAGGCATCCAAATACCAACCCTTTTTATTGATCTCATTAATATGAATTTCCACCTGCTCCTTTGCAAAGTTCGAGATGATCTAGAAAAATTGAATGCGACTTATCTCGGTTCGGCCATTCTGCACTTATTAAAATGAATGTGCTTCCAAAATTTTTGTAATAAATACAAACAATTCCAATCAAACTGCCAAATGTATTCTTTTCCATGTATAAACGTGCTTGCTTGATATTTCTATGGAAAGCCTTCACACCACAAATCAAATTTACCTGCCTTACTCTTCCAAAATTGAAAGGAGGTATAAGGGAGCCACTTACCAGATTTACATAACTATTATTTGGCATGCCACCTGGCTCGCATAGTGGATTGGAATATCCACTCCCAGAGGAAGGCGTGAATAGCAATGGAAAACACCCAATCTCCTGTACCGTCAGGTCTCTTACCTTGACTCTCATATTCCTAAACAAGATATAGAGCACCTGCTTATTGATGCCTCCTTATTGTGTTTCAGGGCAGAATGTAAGTCCTCTTCTTTTTCCACTGTCCTGGGCCCGCTAACTACAGTGCGGAGTAACCCGGACTTTCTGCCTGGCATTTCCCGTCATTTTTTGCTAAGGGAATGGCCCTATGGTGAAGTGTTGGCCGATCACTTTTTCTTCAAAGGACAGTTCTTGCCTCATGCCAGCCTGGAGTCTATTTTCTCCATGAGTTCTATTTCCCTTTGGACATATAGGCAACTCAATCATTTTTTAAGTCACCGACCTCAACTCAACAGTTACACCTTTTGAATCTCTCTGCACGCGGAGGACACCCCAATGTCATTTAATTTCATTTATTTACCCACTGCTCCTAGAAGCTGCTTCTGGGTCCAATGACAAAGCTCAAACAGCCTGGGAAAAAGAAATACAAATTTCTCTTTCGGATGATGACTGGGCCTCCATTAATGAATAAACTCATAAAGGAATCTCTTAATGTTGTGATTCAGGAAAATTCTTGTAAAATTAGAACACATTGTTACAGAACACCGGCACTCTTACATAAATGGTAACCCTATTCTACCAGTCTTTGCTGGAGATGTGGACGTGAAGAAGGTACCATGCTTCATATATGGTGGAGTTGTGGGTCCTACAGCCGTATTGGAAGACTGTTCATGATATCATATCCCATGTTACTTCCTACCCTTTGGATTTTACCCCTACCCAATACCTCCTCCACCACACATCTCTTCCCAAATGTGAATACTTTAAATCTCTTCCTATGCATATAGTGAATGCAGCATGACTATGTATCCCAGTACACTGGTAATCAACACGCACTCTGACAATCAGTGAATGTATTGCTAGACTTAAAAAAATAGGGGAAATGGAGGAAATAATAAACATTTCCCATGCACATATGCCTAAATTGTCACTTGGTCTTGCTGGGCGCACTTCAAACCCACTGAACGATATAGAGAGTACGAATGAGATAATACTCATACTCATACTCTATGCCTAGAATGGAAATGGCTGATGTGGATGAGAAGGAGAAGAAGGTCTTGTTCCCACAACTCCTACACAATGCAGCAGGAGCCTCTGAGGAGAGTGGAGGGGGGACAGTGTCTTTCTCGAAGAAGGAGAGAGAAGAACACCCCCCTTTTACCAGTCACTCAGATGCAAGCATCCTCAGTCTAGCTCTGTCCAGGCCAAGGTGCTGACACGTTTCACCCTTTGGAGCCTTGGAGAGCAGGGCGAAATACATCAGTGGGCATGGCCTGGATGGAGCTAGACTGAGGCTGCTTTTACCTTAGTGACTGTTGGGTCTTGCTTGGAGTTCAACGATCGGGGCTTTCTATTTCCAGATCGAATACATTGAGCCAGGATAAACTCCTCCCGAGCCAGCACCCACAGTGTTAGACACTGGATTTGGACAATGGAACCTGGGCAGCAACCCAAGTCTTCCTAATCTGGGTTCACACAGAAAATATTTACCCATCTTTTATAAAGCACATATGTTATACTCACCATTGTCATCTGGACAAGAATAGTAAAAAACAGTAGAGGCGTGCTTCATCCTGCTGTATTTTGTGGCCATATACTGTATATGCATTTTCATGCGTTAAAAATATTCTTTTGTATACAGTTTTCCAGGCTAATTTGTACCTTTCTTCCCCTTTGTTCTCCCCCCCTTCCCTTTATTCTAAATGTTATGTTTTGTTATAAGTCAGGAACTCGGTACAGTGATGAATTACAATTGTATTTTGTAAATGTATGATTTTTTTTCACCTTTGTATTGGCATTTTAAGCTAAAAAAAAGTAACTACTTAGAGGTTAGCTTAAAAATGTAGTGCAATAAAACACTTTTTATGGTTAAGTAGTATGTTTTTAAGGTCTTTAAAAATGTATTTATTTATTTATTATTGTTTTTTTATTTATTGATTTTTATTTATTTTTTCTTTACTTTATTGCCATCCTATATGGAGCTGAAAAGGAGGAGGACTACCCTAACCCCTTCCCCGGTCCTTACTCAACATTTACACCTGACTAGGGGAGGAAACATTCGTACTTAGCTATATTCTTATGACTTTTTCTTTGTCTGTACTATTTTTTATCCTGCCTCCGTGGTGTCCTATGCAACCATTTTTAAAATGCCCTTGATACTGCGCATGCATACGATAAAGCGCATGACATCATACCCTTCATCTCTCACATGTGCCATATGAAAAGGACAGGAGTCTGTGTTTTCCCCCCATCCCCACAGATACCTGTAGCGCCATGCAGTGCATGTACTTCATCTTGTGTGTGTCAGCATGTGCTTTTTCTTGCGTTTGCGCAGTATGACAATATTGCATGATCTCGCAGTTTAGTTACAGTATTTCTCTAAAGGCAATGGTGATGTGACCTATTCCACTGCCTTCAGGGAAAGAAAAAAAGGTAAATAAAGCCAAATTTAAAAATTTTCCCGAATTTGAAGTACTTGCACTGTATGGCGCTACAGGTATCTGTGGGGATGGGGGGGAAACACAGACTCCTGTCCTTTTTATATGGCACATGTGAGAGATGAAGGGTATGATGTCATGCGCTTTATCGTATGCATGCGCAGTATCAAGGGCATTTTTAAAATGGTTGCATAGGACACCACAGAGGCAGGATAAAAAATAGTACAGACAAAGAAAAAGTCATAAGAATATAGCTAAGTACGAATGTTTCCTCCCCTAGTCAGGTGTAAATATTGAGTAAGGACCGGGGAAGGGGTTAGGGTAGTCCTCCTCCTTTTCAGCTCCATATAGGATGGCAATAAAGTAAAGAAAAAAAAATTAAAAATCAATAAATAAAAAAATAATAATAAATAAATAAATACATTTTTAAAGACCTTAAAAACATACTACTTAACCATAAAAAGTGTTAGTCGATTTTAGAGATGCAATTGCAGAGATGAATGCTGATGTCAAATTTGGGGAAAGGGGAAAGAGTCTATTTTAAAGGAGACATCAGGGGTCTGTTAGACCCCTAATGTGATCTCTCAACCCCACTGAAGCTGATCAAGCCCAGATTGTGCTTGATTAGCGTCTTCCCACAGCAACCGTAGCTTGACAGCTCTGACCCTGGAAGTGTAGTTTCCAGCTTCATTTGGTGTAAAGAACATCAGCGAATGGATGTTCCCTGACTGTTCTCCCCTTTCCCCCTGACACCTGCCATGGTTGCCCTGGGTGCCCAGAAGGGTCAATGGAGCCTGAAATACATGTTGGGGAGGGGGAATGACCAGATGGGGTGATTAGTCGAGTGTGAAATTCAACAGTTGGCTGAAACACATGGTAATAGACCTCCGGCTGCTATAGCACCCAGGAGTCAGTTTGCAGGTTGTGCTGCCATAGATGTACTATCTATGTCCGTGGAAGTGAAAGGGTTAAGGTTTCAGGTGGGAAAGGATTAAGTGAGTTGCTGACCTGTATTGCCTGGCGGTAGCTTGGTCTGCAATAAGGTTCAGGATCTAGCTATGCAGGTCTAGTGTGAGTATCTGGATCACAAGACTGGCTGAACAGAACAGAACAGTGAAATCCTTTGGCAGGTAAAAGATATATATATATATGTAGCTGCTTACTTAAAGTTCAGCCTGAAATTGAGCGCAGCTAATAATCAGTGATATGTATTCCGGCGATTGATGCTTTGCATTGACACAGCACGTTCATCCTCTCCAAAGAAGAAGGCATTCTAGGTGACATCGATGTTAATAAACACAAGGCGCTCTAACGGCATTTTTAATGACCGGCTGCTCGGCTCTCTCATCTGACTCCATATAAATGCAAATCGAGCCCCTCACTCGGGATCACACACTTTTGTTCCAGATAAACTCCGGTAAATGAATAACTGTGATTAATTTATATATACAGAGTACTGCTGGGCTGGCAGGCAATCTTTCACCCTAAGTAAAATATTTTAGCTATTGTTTTGCATATTGTTTGAAATGCTGTTTTTTAATTATATTCTGTAAATGCGGCCAGAAACAAAAGTGAGACATGAAAAGTTCGGCAGATAAACTTTGTATCAGCTAAAAGGGAACAAAAAGTCTGTTAAGTGTATCTAAAGGCAAAAACTATTTAGGTACCTAAAGTAAGGAAGGGTTAGAACCCCTGTCAGTCTTGCATTGTTGTCTTTGTCCCCGCTGGAGAAATGAACCCTCTGTATTTGTCCTGGTTCAATGACACACTGGGGTTGATTTACTAAAACTGTACAGTGCAAAATCTGGCGCACTTGTGTATGGTGGCCAATCAGCTTCCAACTTCAGCTTGTTCAACTAAGCTTTCACAATAAAACCTGGAAGCTGATTGGTTTCTATGCAGAGCTGCTCCAGATTTTTCACTCTCTAGTTTTAGTAAATCAACCCCACTGACACTCAGGGACCATAAAACTATAACACATCAATACTCGTAGTCCCATAACAATGACACATTTACACTCGGGTGTCCAGAACAGTGACTTTAGGGTATAAGACAATGACACTCTAGCTCTAGGGAGTCCCAAAACAATGACGCACAAACACTAGGTGGTCCAGAACAATGACACACTGACACTCGGGAGTCCAAAACAATAGCACACTGACACTTGGTGGTCCCAGAACAATAAAACACTGACAGTTAGGGGTCCTGGAACACCGACACATTGACATCTTACTTCTTTGGGTCCAGAACAATGACACAGTAACACTTATGGCCCCAAAACAATGACACACTGACAGTTTGAGGTACCAGAACAATGACACACTGACACTTGTGACCCCAGAACAATGACACACTGACAATTGGGGGTCCCAGAACAATAATGCACTGACAATTTGGGTCCAAAACAGTGAGCTCAGGATCCAAGACACTGACACACTAGCTCTTGGGGGTCCTACATCAATGACACATTAACACTTGGGAGTACCAGAATAATGGCTCACTGAAAATTGGGAGTCCAGAACAATGATACACTTGGGGGTGCAGAACATTCACACACTGACACTTGGGTCCAGAACAATGACATAATGACACTTGGTGGTCCCAGAACAATGAGACACTGACACTTGGGGGTCCAGAACATTGACACACTGACACTTGGGGTCCAGAACAATGACATACTGACACTTGGGGGTCCAGAACAATGACACACTAACACTTGAGGGTCCAGAACAATGATACACTGACACTTGTGGGTCCAGAACAATGAGACACTGACCCTTGGGGTCCAGTAAAATGAAATACTGACACTTGGGGGTCCCGAACATTGACACACTGACACTTGGTGGTACCAGAACAACGAGACACTGACACTTGCGGGTGCCAGAACAATGACACACTGACAATTGGGGGTCCAGAACAATGACACCTTGACCCTTGGGGTCCTGTAAAATGAAATACTGACACTTGGGGGTCCCGAACATTGACACACTGACACTTGGTGGTACCAGAACAACGAGACACTGACACTTGCGGGTGCCAGAACAATGACACACTGACAATTGGGGGTCCAGAACAATGACACATTGACACTTGGGGGTCCAGAACAATGACATACTGACACTTGGGGGTCTAGAACAATGACACCCTGACAGAAAGGGGTCTAGAACAATGACACACTGACACTTGGAGGTCCAGAACAATGACATACTGACATTTGCGGGTCTAGAACAATAACACACTGACAGGGGTCCAGAACAATGACACAATGACAGTTAGAGGTCTAGAACAATGACACACCTGACACTTGGGGGTCTAGAACAATGACACACTGACACTTGGAGGTCCAGAACAATGACATGCTGACATTTGGGGGTCTAGAACAATGACACACTGACAGTTAGGGGTCCAGAACAATGACACACTGACAGTTAGGGGTCTAGAACAATGACACACTGACACTTGGAGGTCCAGAACAATGACATACTGACATTTGCGGGTCTAGAACAATAACACACTGACAGGGGTCCAGAACAATGACATACTGACACTTGGGGGTCTAGAACAATGACACCCTGACAGAAAGGGGTCTAGAACAATGACACACTGACACTTGGAGGTCCAGAACAATGACATACTGACATTTGCGGGTCTAGAACAATAACACACTGACAGGGGTCCAGAACAATGACACAATGACAGTTAGAGGTCTAGAACAATGACACATCTGACACTTGGGGGTCTAGAACAATGACACACTGACACTTGGAGGTCCAGAACAATGACATGCTGACATTTGGGGGTCTAGAACAATGACACACTGACAGTTAGGGGTCCAGAACAATGACACACTGACAGTTAGGGGTCTAGAACAATGGCACACTGACACTTGGGGGTCCAGAACAGTGGCATACTGATACTTGGGGGTCTAGAACAATGACACACTGACACTTGGGGGTTCAGCACAATGACACACTGACAGTTAAGGGTCTAGAACAATGACACACCAACACATGATGACACAATGACACTTAGGGTTCAGAATAGTGACTTGAAGGTCCAAGAGAGTGACACACTAGCTCCTGGGGGTCCCACAGCAAGGACACAATGACATTTGGAGGTCCTAGAACAATGACACTTAGGATTCAGAACAATGCCACACTGACACCTAGGGAACCAGAACAAAGACAAATCCTTAACTCGTCTAAATCTTTTTGTAAACCCCAGGTTAATTTTTCATAACTAACACATCCAGTAATCACCTCTGCAAGCTTATCTTCTGTTTATTGAGAGCCATCTTCTCCAACCGTATTGTTTTCTTCTGTGTGATCACAGCATCAGCTCACACCATAATGAAAGATAATACGGATTAAATCTCTTGTTAATGAGAATTTCTGGCTTTTCGGAAGCTGCCATCTTCAGAATTAAAGAAGCAGAATCCTCAAAAGAGCCCAGTGATTAAATATGAACTCTTTTTGCCGATGGCACATTGTCAGGCTAAACATTTCCACATCCTTTATTTGCAGTTGTTGAATTTGAGAATAAAAATCAATAACAACGTCATGTTTTCTCAAATCTGGCCGTCATTTTGGAATTATTATCCTTCTAATATATATTGTTTATATTGTAGAAATTTAACTATGGCTTGAAATAGACAGAAAACTGCCCATTTGGATTACAAAAAGAAGAACCATGGTATGAAAAATAAATACTAAATACATCTTGAACAAGAATAAGAAATCTGACAAAGTACAGCCAATGGGGCTGATTTCCTAAAGGCAAATAGACTGTGCACTTTGCAAGTGAAGGTGCTCCAGACCTTAATAAATGAGGGGAAGCTCTGCTGACTTCCATCATCCAATCATGTGCAAGCAAAAACTGTTTTTTTTTTCTTGCATGTGACTGGGTATTCTTTGCAAAGTGAAGCTTTACCTTATTTACTATGTTCTGGAGCAACTGCATGTGCAAAGTCCACAGTCTATTTGCCTTTAGTAAATCAACCCCGTTGTTTCTCTGAATTTCGAGGGTGGGCAGACTGACCATAACTTACCTACCGTTCCCACTCCACTATTACTGCGGTACTGGTAGAGCAGAACAACCATTGCCCGTTGCCTCTAAGGATGAAGAAATCTGGCAATTTTCGCTTTGTCAAAATTTTCAATATTTTGCCAAAATTTTGCAACATTGGCAAAGTGTGTTGGAGTCAATGAGGAAGGCGAAAAAAAACGATCTTTCATTTTAAAACAGTAGTGTTATGATCAGTAGAGCCCAGGGGCGGACTGACAACTCATGGGGCACCCGGGCAATAGGGGATCATGGGGCCCCTGTGTCCTTGCCCAAACTCAAAAAAGTCTATGAAAAAGTTACCAGAGGCATCTCATGGGGCCCCCTACTGACCCCGGGCCCTCGGGCAGTGCCCGAGTTTCCAAATGGTCAGTCCGCCCCTGGTAGAGCCTTATATGACTTGCAAATCACATGCCTACTGTCTATAAATTAAACCTTCCCCTGTGACTGCATTTTGCTTATGTTGCAAATAGCAATTTTAAAAATAGGAAGAATTTGTTCTGTATTTTTTTTTTAAATTTAAAGTGTTACTAAACCCACAACAGTAAAATCAGTCTGTATATGCAATGAATCATGCTTGTTATACTCAGTATGGTACTCAAGGGGCTTTGATCCTGTCTTCTCTGATCCTCCCCTACTTCCACAGTCCACCATCCATCTGCTGATAGAACATAGCCTTGGGGACAAGATGCACATTCTCAGTTCGGTGTGTATTACTAGAGTTTTTTTTTTGGATAGTGCATGGGATCAGCACAGGGCCAATTAGCACTTCCTAGACCAGGGGTCTACAAACATTCTAAGCAAAGGCCCAGTTTACTGTCCTTCAGACTTTAGGAGGGACGGACTTTGGTCATTGTGAGTAGAAAAGGTCCCAACATCAGTGGAAAAAAAAAAATGCCCTATTGTTTGGTGTCAGTCAGAGGAATTGTGCTCCATCCTTGATGCCATTGGATCCCATCATTGGTGTAATTGGGAAAAATTGTGCCCCATCGCTGGTGTCATTGGAAGGCGTTGTGCTCCCTTCATTGGTGTAAATGGGGAGAAATTATGCCCAATTGTTGATATCAGTGGATGAAATAGTGCCCCAAGGGCCGGATAAAGGCAGGCAAAGGGCTGAATCAGGCCCCCGGGCTGCAGTTTGGAGACCACTGGTCTAGACAGAGGGCCAGGGGTCCTGCAGCCTCAGAGGACAATCAGGGGAGAATGAAAACTATTCCTACAAGCTCTAACCAGTGCTCTGCTGGTCACTGATAGAAGTCACAAGACCGCTCTAACTGATGATGAGAAAGGGTATTTAGCAGTTTATATTTACTAAAATAATTTTATTTTCATGTTCTGTGTACTGTGGGAGACCAGATATAGTGAATGCAGGGTCCGGGGAGACCAGATATAGTGAATGCAGGGTCCACAGAGACTAGATATAGTGAATGCAGGGTCCTGGGGAGACCAGATATAGTGAATGCAGGGTCCTGGGAGACCAGATATAGTGAATGCAGGGTCCTGGGGAGACCAGATATAGTGAATGCAGAGTCCTGGGGAGACCGGATATAGTGAATGCAGAGTCCGGGGAGACCGGATATAGTGGATGCAGGGTCCGGGGAGACCAGATATAGTGAATGCAGGGTCTGGGGAGAGCAGATATAGTGAATGCAGGGTCCGGGGAGACCAGATATAGTGAATGCAGGGTCCGGGAAGACCGGATATAGTAAATGCAGGGTCCAGGGAGACCAGATATAGTGAATGCAGGGTCTGGGGAGACCAGATATAGTGAATGCAGGGTCTGGGGAGACCAGACATAGCGAATGCAGGGTACAGGGAGAACAGATATAGTGAATGCAGGGTTCTAGGAGACCAGATATAGAGAATGCAGGGTCCGGGGAGACCAGATATAGTGAATGCAGGGTCTAGGGAGACCGGATATAGTGAATGCAGGGTCCTGGGAGACCAGATATAGTGAATGCAGGGTCCGGGGAGACCGGATATAGTGAATGCAGGGTCTGGGGAGACCAGATATAGTGAATGCAGGGTCCGGGGAGACCAGAT
This sequence comes from Staurois parvus, assembly GCF_062004578.1. Lineage (NCBI taxonomy): Eukaryota > Metazoa > Chordata > Amphibia > Anura > Ranidae > Staurois > Staurois parvus. The sequence continues at coordinate 6,277,264 of NW_028318493.1, forward strand.
ATAGTGAATGCAGGGTTCGGGGAGACCAGATATAGTGAATGCAGGGTCCGGGGAGACCAGATATAGTGAATGCAGGGTCTGGGGAGACCAGATATAGTGAATGCAGGGTCTGGGGAGACCAGATATAGTGAATGCAGGGTCCGGGGTTTATTAACACTTTAACAACTGGCTTTAACTAATCCCTACACAATGAAAATTATTTTTTTTTTCAATGTGGCTTTAAATACACTTAAACAACATAATAATAAGCCATACATTACTAATATATAGATCAGGGTAAAATATTAATATACAGTTGCAAGAAAAAGTATGTGAACCCCTTGGGATTACGTGGAGTTTTGCATCAATTGGGCATAAAATGTGCTCTGAACGTCATCTAAGTCACAACAATAGAAGAACACAGTCTGCTGAACATAATACTACACAAACATTAGATGTTGCCATGGTTTAATTGCACATAACATGTAAACATTCACAGTTCAGGGAGGAAAAAGTATGTGAGGCCCTAGCTTAATGACTTCTCCCAGAGCTAATTGGAGCCAGGAGTGAGCCAACCTTGACTCCAATCAATGTGATGATATTGGATGTGTTGCTGACAGCTGTCCTGCCCTTAAAAAAAAACACCCACCGTTTTGGGTTTACTGGTTTTAAGAAGCACTGTCTGATGTGAACCATGCCTCGCAGAAAAGAGCTCTCAGAAGACCTACGATCAAGAATTGTTGACTTGCATGAAGCTGGAAAGGGTTACAAAAGTATCTCCAAAAGCCTTGGTGTTCATGTGTCCACGGTAAGACAGACTGTCTACAAATGGAGAAAGTTTAGCACTGTTGCTACTCTCCCTAGGTGTGGTCGTCCTGTACAAATGACTGCAAGTGCCCCAATGGACAGTCTGCCCCTGTACACTACACCAATTAATTGTTCATTATCAAAAAATGACCCAATGTATCTTTACATTGAAGTAGCATGAGTAACTGAAGGTGTCTTTAAATCATCCTCCTGGGGGTGGAGAGAGACCATTCTGTGAAACAACCTGAGTGCTATTATTTGTGTTTTTATGCTAACATTCTATAAAAAAAAATAGGCAACGGATTGAAGGAGTGGATTGGACTGCCGACAGACTACAAAACTGACTGTGGACAGACATTACACTGTATTCTTTTTCTTAATTTAGTGTAAATAAATTAGTGGTGCAGTGAAATTAAAATTCTGGACCGAAATTTTAAATTTAGGATGCACTTGGCCAAAAACTTAAACTGAAATGGAAAGTTTTTAAAAAATATATGTTACTTAATATATAAAATTGTATTATTCAACTTTTTCACTAATATAATGACTATAAATGAATAGGAATTTAAAAAATACAATCCAGCAACATATAATAACTTTTATTGAAAGCAACGCAAAAATTAGACAGAAAATAAAATGACATTTTTTACATTTAATTCAATAGGATGCGATTTTGCTTTGAAGTTGATGAGATGTGATTTTGCATTGAAACCAACGGGGGGCGTTTATGCATTGAAGTCAATGGGATACAGCTTTGCATTGAAGTCAATTATCATTATCAGCACCTTTTTTTTTTTCGGCAAAATGCCGATAACCCTATTTTAGGCCAATAATTTTCGGCGGCCGATATATTGGCACATCACTAAAATAAATTATTGTTCTTGAACTCCAAATGTCAGTGTGTCATTTTTCTGGGTCCACCAAGTATCAGTATGTCATTATATAGGATCTTCAAGTGTCACCATGTCATCGTTCTAGGACCGACCAACAAGTGTCACCATGTCATAGTTCTAGGACCCCCAAGTGTCAGTATGTTATTGTTCTGGGACTTCAGGTATCAGTGTGTCATTATATAGGATCTTCAAGTGTCACCATGTCATAGTTCTAGGACCCCCAAGTGTCAGTATGTTATTGTTCTGGGACTTCAGGTATCAGTGTGTCATTGCCCTGAATTCCCAAATGTTAGTGAGATTGTTCTGAGACCTTGAAGTTCCCGTGTATTATTGTTCTTCAACTCCCAACTGTCAGCGAGGTTTGATTTACTAAAGCCATATAGGTTGTTTACGTGACAATTCACTTTGCAAAGAGTACCCAATCACGTGCATGGAAAATGAAAAAAAAAAAAACTGTTTTCCTTGGTCATGGTTGGATGATGTAAGCTAGCAGAGCTTCATCTCATTACCAAGCTCAGGGAAAATTGACTTGCAAAGTGAACAGCCTATTTGCCTTTCGTAAATCAACCTCAATTTGTCATTGTTCTGGAACTCCCAAACGTCACTGCCATTGTTCATAAATCCTGAAGTGTAATCTCAGTGTACCATTGTTATGAAGCACCAAGTGTCAATGTTCCAGGATCCTTGAGTGTCTGTATTGCATGTTGTGGGATCTTGGTGTGTCAGGGTATCATTGTTCTGTGACCCCCAAGTGTCAGTGTGTCATTGTTCTGAGACCCCTAAGTGTCAGTGTGTCATTGTTCTGAGACCCCTAAGTGTCAGTGTGTCATTGTTCTGGGTCCTCCAATTGTCAGTGTGTCATTGTTCTGTGACCCCCAAGTGTCAGTGTATCATTGTTCTGTGACCCCCAAGTGTCAGTGTATCATTGTTCTGTGACCCCCAAGTGTCAGTGTGTCATTGTTCTGGGTCCTCCAATTGTCAGGGTATCATTGTTCTGTGACCCCCAAGTGTCAGTGTGTCATTGTTCTGAGACCCCTAAGTGTCAGTGTGTCATTGTTCTGAGACCCCTAAGTGTCAGTGTGTCATTGTTCTGGGTCCTCCAATTGTCAGTGTGTCATTGTTCTGTGACCCCCAAGTGTCAGTGTATCATTGTTCTGTGACCCCCAAGTGTCAGTGTATCATTGTTCTGTGACCCCCAAGTGTCAGTGTGTCATTGTTCTGGGTCCTCCAATTGTCAGTGTGTCATTGTTCTGTGACCCCCAAGTGTCAGTGTGTCATTGTTCTGGGTCCCCCAAATATCCGTGTGTCATTAATATGAGACCCCCAAGTGTCAGTGAGTCATTGTACTTGACCCCCCTTATTGTCAGTGTGTCATTGCTCTGAGACCCACAAGTGTCAGTGTGTCATTGTTCTGGGTCCCCCAAGTGTCAGTGTGTCATTGTTCTGAGACCCCCAAATGTCAGGGTGTCATTGTTCTGCATCCCCCAAATGTCAGTGTGTCATTGTTCTGAGACCCCCAAATGTCAGTGTGTCATTGTTCTGGATCCCCCAAATGTCAGTGTGTCATTGTTCTGGATCCCCCAAATGTCAGTGTGTCATTGTTCTGCATCCCCCAAATGTCAGTGTGTCATTGTTCTGGATCCCCCAAATGTCAGTGTGTCATTGTTCTGCATCCCCCAAATGTCAGTGTGTCATTGTTCTGGATCCCCCAAATGTCAGTGTGTCATTGTTCTGGATCCCCCAAATGTCAGTGTGTCATTGTTCTGCATCCCCCAAATGTCAGTGTGTCATTGTTCTGGATCCCCCAAATGTCAGTGTGTCATTGTTCTGGATCCCCCAAATGTCAGTGTGTCATTGGTCTGCATCCCCCAAATGTCAGTGTGTCATTGTTCTGAGACCCCCAAATGTCAGTGTGTCATTGTTCTGGATCCCCCAAATGTCAGTGTGTCATTGTTCTGGATCCCCCAAATGTCAGTGTGTCATTGTTCTGAGACTCCCAAATGTCAGTGTGTCATTGTTCTGGATCCCCCAAATGTCAGTGTGTCATTGTTCTGAGACCCCCAAATGTCAGTGTGTCATTGTTCTGAGACCCCCAAGTGTTGGTGTGTCATTGTTCTGAGACCCCCAAATGTCAGTGTGTCATTGTTCTGAGACCCCCAAATGTCAGTGTGTTATTGTTCTGGGTACCCCAAATGTCAATGTGTCATTAATCTGAGACCCCCCAAATGTCAGCGTGTCATTGTTCTGGGACCCCCAAATGTCAGTGTGTCATTACTCTGAGACCCCCAAATGTCAGTGTGTCATTGTTCTGCATCCCCCAAATGTCAGTGTGTCATTGTTCTGGATCCCCCAAATGTCAGTGTGTCATTGTTCTGAGACCCCCAAATGTCAGTGTGTCATTGTTCTGAGACCCCCAAATGTCAGCATGTCATTGTTCTGGGACCCCCAAATGTCAGTGTGTCATTACTCTGAGACCCCCAAATGTCAGTGTGTCATTGTTCTGCATCCCCCAAATGTCAGTTTGTCATTGTTCTGCATCCCCCAAATGTCAGTGTGTCATTGTTCTGAGACCCCCAAATGTCAGCATGTCATTGTTCTGGGACCCCCAAATGTCAGTGTGTCATTACTCTGAGACCCCCAAATGTCAGTGTGTCATTGTTCTGGATCCCCCAAATGTCAGTGTGTCATTGTTCTGGATCCCCCAAATGTCAGTGTGTCATTGTTCTGAGACCCCCAAATGTCAGTGTGTCATTGTTCTGGATCCCCCAAATGTCAGTGTGTCATTGTTCTGAGACCCCCAAGTGTCGGTGTGTCATTGTTCTGAGACCCCCAAATGTCAGTGTGTCATTGTTCTGGATCCCCCAAGTGTCAGTGTGTCATTGTTCTGGGTCCCCCAAGTGTCAGTGTGTCATTGTTCTGAGACCCCCAAATGTCAGGGTGTCATTGTTCTGCATCCCCCAAATGTCAGTGTGTCATTGTTCTGAGACCCCCAAATGTCAGTGTGTCATTGTTCTGGATCCCCCAAATGTCAGTGTGTCATTGTTCTGGATCCCCCAAATGTCAGTGTGTCATTGTTCTGCATCCCCCAAATGTCAGTGTGTCATTGTTCTGGATCCCCCAAATGTCAGTGTGTCATTGTTCTGCATCCCCCAAATGTCAGTGTGTCATTGTTCTGCATCCCCCAAATGTCAGTGTGTCATTGTTCTGGATCCCCCAAATGTCAGTGTGTCATTGTTCTGGATCCCCCAAATGTCAGTGTGTCATTGTTCTGCATCCCCCAAATGTCAGTGTGTCATTGTTCTGGATCCCCCAAATGTCAGTGTGTCATTGTTCTGGATCCCCCAAATGTCAGTGTGTCATTGGTCTGCATCCCCCAAATGTCAGTGTGTCATTGTTCTGAGACCCCCAAATGTCAGTGTGTCATTGTTCTGGATCCCCCAAATGTCAGTGTGTCATTGTTCTGGATCCCCCAAATGTCAGTGTGTCATTGTTCTGAGACTCCCAAATGTCAGTGTGTCATTGTTCTGGATCCCCCAAATGTCAGTGTGTCATTGTTCTGAGACCCCCAAATGTCAGTGTGTCATTGTTCTGAGACCCCCAAGTGTTGGTGTGTCATTGTTCTGAGACCCCCAAATGTCAGTGTGTCATTGTTCTGAGACCCCCAAATGTCAGTGTGTTATTGTTCTGGGTACCCCAAATGTCAATGTGTCATTAATCTGAGACCCCCCAAATGTCAGCGTGTCATTGTTCTGGGACCCCCAAATGTCAGTGTGTCATTACTCTGAGACCCCCAAATGTCAGTGTGTCATTGTTCTGCATCCCCCAAATGTCAGTGTGTCATTGTTCTGGATCCCCCAAATGTCAGTGTGTCATTGTTCTGAGACCCCCAAATGTCAGTGTGTCATTGTTCTGAGACCCCCAAATGTCAGCATGTCATTGTTCTGGGACCCCCAAATGTCAGTGTGTCATTACTCTGAGACCCCCAAATGTCAGTGTGTCATTGTTCTGCATCCCCCAAATGTCAGTTTGTCATTGTTCTGCATCCCCCAAATGTCAGTGTGTCATTGTTCTGAGACCCCCAAATGTCAGCATGTCATTGTTCTGGGACCCCCAAATGTCAGTGTGTCATTACTCTGAGACCCCCAAATGTCAGTGTGTCATTGTTCTGGATCCCCCAAATGTCAGTGTGTCATTGTTCTGGATCCCCCAAATGTCAGTGTGTCATTGTTCTGAGACCCCCAAATGTCAGTGTGTCATTGTTCTGGATCCCCCAAATGTCAGTGTGTCATTGTTCTGAGACCCCCAAGTGTCGGTGTGTCATTGTTCTGAGACCCCCAAATGTCAGTGTGTCATTGTTCTGGATCCCCCAAATGTCAGTGTGTCATTATTCTGGATCCCCCAAATGTCAGTGTGTCATTGTTCTGAGACCCCCAAATGTCGGTGTGTCATTGTTCTGAGACCCCCAAATGTCAGTGTGTCATTGTTCTGGGTACCCCAAATGTCAATGTGTCATTAATCTGAGACCCCCAAGTGTCAGTGTGTCATTGTTCTGTGACCCCCAAGTGTCAGTGTGTCATTGTTCTAGGTCCTCCAATTGTCAGTGTGTCATTGTTGTGAGACCCCCCCCCCCCAAGTATCAGTGTCTCATTGTTATGAGACCCCCTCAAGTGTCAGTGTGTCATTGGTCTTAGACCCCCAAGTGTCAGTGTGGCATTGTTCTGGGTCCCCCTTATTGTCAGTGTGCCAGTGTTCTAGGTCCCCCGGGTGTCAGTGTGTCATTGTTCTGGAACCCAGTGCCAGTGTCCCTGTCAGTGATCAGTGAAGCCCCTTAGATGACAACCATCCATTGCAGGCCTGTGGGAAATGTTATCTTTTCTCCTCTATTAGGAAATAGGCCATGTCATCCTTCAGGAAGACACTCTGTATTGGAGCAGAGTTCCTGTTTTAAGCCTCCCCAGGACTCAGCTAGAGCAATGTGAACCTTGTATGTGCAGCATTATAGGAGCAGTGATCATCCATCATACTTCTCTCCCAGACACAGCAGATGGTTTTAATTCCAGGTAATCATGGGTAAATTAGCATTTTGATGATGTTTTCACCAACAATCTCCTTTCAGATGCATTTTCTCCTTATAGTAAACATAAGGCGTATACCAGGATAGGGAGACATTGGGAAGAAGTGAGAAGAAAAGACTAATATTATTATTATTATTATTATTATTATTATACAGGATTTATATGGTGCCAACAGTTTGCTCAGCACTTTACAATATAAAGGGAGACAATACAGCAACAATACAGTTCAATACAATAAAAGATGACAAACTGTTAGATAAAATGATTTAAAAAATACAATTGACCTTCCAGATCTTCCTTAATTTTTATCCCCCTTCCACCTGCACTCTGTAAGTAAATGTTCCCTTGTATATCTCCCCAAGTTGAGGGAGCATTAACTTACATTTCCTCTTTGACAGGGATCAGCTGACACTTTGTGGGGCTGCTACCTATTAAAATGACCTGTCCTTGTTTGCTCTGGTTCCGCTAACAATCAGGGGACAACCAGAGTGGTTCCCAAGCATGTGATCATTTTATCAGTCATCAAATGCAGGCTGGAGTCTTTACTGACAAAAAAGGCCTCCGTCTGTAGATGGCACCGCAGCCAGAAGATGGCAATGTGTCTCTGTTTAACACTGTATTTGTCGGATACAACTACAGTATTTAAAAAATAAACATTTTAAATGAAAGAAAATTAGAACTTTATTTTGCATGTTTGTCCATTTGGCAACTTGAAAAAGAAAAAAACAAGATATTTTCTTATTAAAACATAAGCCTCATATATTCATGAAAAAATATCACAGTGATAATGATGATTATTCAAAAAATAAAGATTCACTTTAAGTCATCTCACCATCTTTAAATGAAAATAAAAATGTTTTTGGGTGGACTAACTCTAACCGCTTTCCCGACACCCTCTAGCAGATAAACTGCTACAGGGCGGCAGGGGTGCGCAAAATTATGTATATACGTATACGTGATTTCGCATTTGCAGATAGCTGTTCGCAGCCTCGGATGACAATCATCGGGTCCCGGTCAGTGATTACTCACTGGCAATCGGAGATTGTGGAGCATTACCAATGGAGGTAAACAATACAGTTCTCTCCCCTGTCAGTTCCTGCACACTGCTTTGCATGGCTCTGCATAGCAGTGTGCTTACAGTTGAAAGCACTAACACAGCACACAGTAAAACAACACACAGTTAACCCTTTGATTGCCCCACATGTTAACCCCTTCCTGTCCAGTACAGTGTCAGGGCTTTTTATTGGCAATGATCACTGTATTGGTGTCACTGGGGATGTCAGTGACACCAAGTCAGTTCCCACCAGTGTCAGAATGCCCGCTGCAGTCCCGCTATAAGTCGCTGATCTCTGCAATTACTAGTATAAAAAAAATCCCAGTATATATCCAGCCATTTGTAAACGCTATAGCTTTCACGTAAACCAATTAATTTACACATATTGGGAATTTTTTTTTTAGCAAAGACATGTTGCAGAATACATTTTGGCCTAAATTTATGATGAGATTTTTTTTTTTTATTTATTTACTGGACATGTTTAATAGCAAAAAGTCAGAACTATTGTTTTTTTCTCAAACTTTTTTTATAGCGCAAAGAATAAAAACGCACAGGCGATCAAATACCACCGAAAGAAAGCTCCATTTGTGGGGAAAAAAGGATGTACATTTTATTTGATTGCAGCGTTGCATGACCGCGCAATTGTCAGTTAAAATAATGCAAAAATGAGATTGCATTTCAGAGGTCCGTTTTGCATGTCTGGCGATGGATGTTAGTATTTATACATAAACTATACAGCTGATGTCATCTATTTTTTAATATTAGCTTCACGTTTTGTCTGGAATGCCCAAGAGACTAACAATGATTTACAGATGGCAGAAGTTGAGGTAATAAATGAAATATTTAATCGTTGGACATGATATTTAGGTTCTCTGTTCTTCAGATGTATATGGGGAGTCTGGTAAGATGGTTGCCTGTGCTTCTATAGCTGAAAGGGAAATTAGGATGGTTCTTGGATTTTCTTGCCTCCATGTCTAAGCTAAGGGCAGATGGATACCAGGAAGTTAGTACACATCTGCCCTTACTTAAGATGGTTGCAGCTAGAAATGCAGGGGGAGAGTGTTTCAAAGTGATTTCTCAACAAAAAGCTTAGAGACATGAATTGGTCTGCTTTGAATATTGAAAATTAATTAGGAGTTTTCAGTTTGTGGTGCTCAGATACAATTTAATTTAGCTATACCCACTCCACATACCTGTCCTACATCATCCCATACAATGAAGGGCCGGTATACTTTTGTTATTTGATCTAGTGTCCCCTTTTTAGGACAGGTTCATTTAGCGGCCAGGGCAAGGACGCAGAACCATGCCCCTCCCCACTGTTAATGAATGCCATAGAATGGTTTTCCAGGCCTGTGTCCATTGTCTGTGCCCTTGCTCTGTTGTGCCCAGGGCAGCTGTTCCTCCTGCACACCCCTTGTCCCAGCCCTGAGTGCCCCTTTAAATCTCATTTAATAGGACAGCACTGGAATTGAGAACCCCAGAAGGGACCATACCATTACAATCTAATTTCAGTCTCAAGTTCATTATGAGCTATAGTAAACGTCTATTTAACTAGTTGCTGACCGCAGGTAGCCGAATGACGGCTGCACTGTGGTCGTCCAGTTCTGGGAGGCCGTCATATGAGGTACTCTCAGAACGTGCTCTCCGGCACGCCCCTGGGGGCACGCACCCGGCGATCTCCATGATTGCTGTGTCCTTCGGACACAGCTGATCATGTGACGTGGTAAAAGGCCAATCACAGCGGCCTTTTACCACGTAATCAGCCGTGTGCAACGACACGCTGATCACCAGGAAATGCAATTGGCGGTTTTCGGCTGCACTTTCCTCACGCTGTCAGCGCGTGAGGAAAGTGCTGCCGAGAACCGGCCATTGTCAGAGCAGGGATCGGCACCAATCATCAGGACACTGATGATCAGTGCCCTGATGATTGGTGCCCAGCAGTGCCACCCAGCAGTTCCGCCCACAAGTACCCAGCAGTGCCGCTCACCTGTGCCCAGCAATGCCACCCACCAGTGCCACCCACCAGTGCCCATCTGTGCCACCCACCAGTGCCCATCAGTACAGCCCAGCAGTGCCCATCAGTACAGCCCAGCAGTGCCACCAGTCAGTGCCACCCAGCAGTGCAGTCAGTCAGTTCCACCCAGCAGTGCCGCCAGTCAGTGCCCAGCAGTGCCACCCACCTGTGCCCACCAGTCCCACCAACCAGTGCCCATCTGTGCCGCCCACCAGTGCCCATCTGTGCAGCCCAGCAGTGCCACCAGTCAGTGTCCACCAGTGCCACCCCACATGTGCCCATCAGTGCCACCCACCTGTGCCCATCAGTGCCACCCACCTGTGCCCATCAGTACCCATCAGTGCAGCTCAGCAGTTCCGCCAGTCAGTGCCGCCTATCAGTCCCGCCTATCAGTGCAGCCTCATCAACGCAGCCTCATCAACGCACATCAGTGAAGGAGAAAAATTAACTGTCTGCAAAATTTTATAATAGAAACAAAGAAACTTTTTTTTTCACATTTTTTGCTCTCTTTTTGCTTTTGCCACCCACCTGTGCCCATCAATGCAGCCCAGTAGTGCCGCCAGTCAGTGCCGCCTATCAGTGCCCATCAATGCCGCCTATCAGTCCCGCCTATCAGTGCAGCCTCATCAACGCACATCAGTGAAGGAGAAAAATTACCTGCCTGCAAAACTTTATAATAGAAACAAAGAAAACTTTTCTTTTCAAATTTTTTTCTCTTTTTGCTTATAGCGTAAAAAAATAAAACACCCAGCGGCAAGAAAATACCACCAAAAGAAAGCTCTATTTGTGAGATTTTTCTTTTTTATTTCATACGAGTACAATGTTGCATGACCGTGCAATTGTCATTCAAAGTGCAACAGCGTTGAAAGCTGAAAATTGGCCCGGGCAGGAAGGGGGTATAAGTGCCCGGTAGGCAAGGGGTTAAGCACATCCCTATCATTTGATTTCTGAGAATGAGATACTCATCGAAACAATATCAGTCTTCTACAATATCCTGGATCTGTCACCGCGCAAAAACTCCAGCCGCACATTAGCATACTCATGGCCGCTTCTAAGTTAACGCTTTAATATGCGATGTGTTCGATTTTCTTGCCTGACAAAAAAGGTGACACGGTACCGGTGTACATTAATAACTCGATTTAAAAGGACAGCAAAGATAAAGAAAAAAAAAGAAACTCATTTAACATTCGCTGCATCCATAATCCATCTTCATATCAGATTAGATTTAATTCTCACTCCGAGTCGCCTCTGCTTCGCCTCAACCCATCTGCATGTGATATTACTTTCCCGATGATGATTCCGAGCGGCGTGTAAAAAAAGCCTTTGCCATTTGATAACAATCCCAGGTGTTTGCTGAGGGTCTCGCAGCACTTTGCAGAAGCCGTAGGCTAGTCATTACCGGGATTCAAACATCCTTTTGTTGGTTTATTTCATATATAAACAATTCAAAAGTTCCAGATTCCACCGTGCTAATGTTTGCGCCTCAGGGGTCTTTGAACAAGATGGGGAAAGAAAAGGTTTACCAGCAAACAACACGGTATCAAATATTATCCCATGGTTTCACTTTGCTGCATTGCTATATGAAGTCTATCGGGAGATGAGGTTTATCCTTAAAAATTCTGATTTTTAAAATGATTTTTTTTTCACCGTTGTCTCATAAATATGTCCACACCTCCTCATGCTCTTGGGGAATCCCATTCTAATCAGTGATGACGGGTTTTCCATTTTCTTGGGACTGCTTCATGGTCTTGGATATATTCCTTTAATTATTTATTATGGTCAGGGCTAAAAAGCACAATTTGTAAAAATATATATTTTTTTCAGATTGAAAAAAAATAAAAATGTTGCGTTATTAATGTTTTGCATTTTGTTTTATAACCGACAGGCAATACCGTAGGACAAGCTGAACCAGACTCAATTATTTAAGCACCATGTCATAACATATCAGAACAAAAACTGACACAGCAAAAGGAGCATTTTGAAGAGGCTGAAATAACACATCTCACAGATAAGACCAAATATCGTTATATAACAAAAAAAAAAAAAGATACCAAAGATAACATTTCATGGATGGATGCCTGAAGTCATTCAGCTTGGAAGACTGGCAAAATCCAATGGTATAAAGAAATCAGTGCAGGGGGCAGCTCTGGAATTATGGTGAGTATGTTTTTTTCTTTTTTTTACATTTAATGGGTCATCCCATATGAAAGAAAAATATATTTGAAATATATTTTAAAAATATTATTCTCAAATTTATTGACATATATTTGAAATACTACAATTTTGGCCATATTCAATATATTAAAAAAATATATATATATATTATATATATATCTATATCTCTCTCTCTCTCTCTCTCTCTATATATATATATTATGTTGAAATGCGTTTTTATTACAAAGTATACGAAAAATATTTTAAAAATACATTTCAAATATACTGTGCCCTCAAGCCACCCTCATGAAGTCTGCTTTTGATTGCTTGGTCAGAGACATTCACACCAGTGGCCTGCTGGAGGTCATTTTGTAGGGCTCTGGCAGTGCTCATCCTGTTCCTCCTTGCACAAAGGAGCAGATACCGGTCCTGCTGATGGGTTAAGAACCTTCTACGGCCCTGTCCAGCTCTCCTAGAGTAACTGCCTGTCTCCTGGATTCTCTTATATGCTCTTGAGACTGTGCTGGGAGACACAACAAACCTTCTGGCAATGGTACGTATTGAGGTGCCATCCTGGAGGAGTTGGACTGCCTGTGCAACCTCTGTAGGGTCCAGGTATGGCCTCATGCTACCAGTAGTGACACTGACCCTAGCCACATGCAAAACTAGTGAAAAACAGTCAGAAAAGATGAGTAAGGAAAAAAATGTCAGTGGCCGCCACTTGTAAAACCATTCTTGTTTTGGGGGTTGTCTCATTGTTGCCCATCTAGTGCATCTGTTGTTAATTTCATTAACACTAAAGCTATTGAGCTCTGCAAGCAACCACATTTTTACAACAGGCTGTAAGGAAAAACTGGAAAACATGTGAAAGGAAGTCTTAAAGCAGAACTCGAGCTAAAATAAATATAAAATAAAAAAGAATCCCTCATGGAACAAAAATATATTTGAAATATATTTTAAAAATATTCTTCCCAAATATATTTGACATACATTTGAAATACTAAAATTTTTGGCCATATTCATTATATTTCAAAATATATCTTGATAAATATATATATATATATCTCATGTTTACATGCATTTTTTATATATTACAAAATGTATGAAAAATATTTTAAAAAATATATATTTTTTAAATATATTCTTTAGATATTTCCAATATATAAAAAAGTAATTTTTACATATATTTTACATATATTTGTAAATGCATTCCAAAAATGTAGATTTGTATTTTTAAAGACATACAGTGACACATATGGGGGGTGGATTGCAGTGGTGCATTTAGGTATTGTGCCTGACACCAACCAACACCGCCCCCCCACACACCCAAGAGAGCCTTCCACTACTGCCACCCTACATACATCAGCCACCCCCCGCAGCAAGAGAGAGAAAGACACTCACCTTCACAGCTTCAGACATCCCCTGGAATGAGAGTCAGGATCTGCATACACCATCAAGCAGTCCGCAGCCTCTCTTGGAGCCCACCTGGTCCCCATGCCGTGTGTGTCCCTTCTTCCTTCTCTTCCTCCAGGGGGAAGGGGGGGTGCTGCCCCCCTGAAAAATGCCGCCCTAGGCAAATGCCTTGTTTGTCTTGTGGTAAATACACCCCTGCTTACATTAAATAAATAATTTAATACTAGTACTAATGAATACAGAGCTGCAGTAATCTGAGTCTGCCTAGAATTTGGCTTTAAATAAATACAACTTTTATGATGTAACACTTTTTCAGAGCCAAAGAAAAGTGACGGACCTGGAGGCACGCTGTGCAAGCTGCACCTTATTCCTGATTTATGATTTTCCTTGAAATATCACAGTTATCGATGGGGGAAATGAGTTTGGAATACAGAATCACCCTGTAGCCTTTTATTCTTAAGTACATACTGGCTACTTTTCATTCACACGCATTCGATGGGTGATGGAGAATTAGAAGACAGGCCCCATAAATCAATCGTAAAAGTCACTTCCAACAGAAATTCATTAATATTAGTTTAAAGAATCTTTGTGTGGCCGCTGCAGATGGCGGTGTGACATTTAACGACCATTAGTAATTCAGGACCAACCGGAGTTTGAAAAGTTATAGAAAACATCAATATTTGCTGTGTTTTGGCAAATAGCAACTCATTTTTTCCTAACAGTACATGTATAGGTAAGATTTGGGATGAGTTTCAGATTTGGGATGAGTTTCAGATTTGGGGCTATGAGGAGTTCAACCCCAATTGTAGCTGATCGGGGTTTGCCCTGTGGATGGACTACATAACCAGATTTGGCTAGTTTGCCCACCCATGCAAAAAAAGCAAAAGTAGTGCTACCCTACACAGGGGCTTATTGGTATTTGGGTTCTCTGTTCTGCACCCTGACTCCAAGAACAACCTCATCCCCTCTGACACACATGGTGGAATGAAAGTTATTGCAAGCACTTATAAGAACACGAACATAGATACCTTTAACTTGGCTGTGAATTGGTATCAGGAAATAGACACAAACGGTAAATGAACTCAATGTATTGGTATGGGTTAAAATAAATGGTGGTTTGAGCATAAATAGGCATGCAGAAGACAAGTTCAGACACAGTCCGCTAGACAGTATAATCACTATGCCAAGGTAACTTAGAATAGAGTTCTGTGCTCCTAAACTGGGATTGACTCATGAATCAAAGTCAGCAAGAAATAGTGCATGCAAGCTTTAACTGCAAACACAAATAAAAGTACTATAACTAGTTTACAGTGCACTCCAGGAGAATGGCTAGGAATTAGCAGAATATTCCCTGAAAGGTACCTCTTAGCATAAGCAATAGATAAAGCTATCTGTGTAGCAGCTGTAAATCAGCAGTCTTTAGGCCTAATAGTTCAGCCAGCTAGCGTTGGGGCCCAGTTGGTGCACATGAGTACAGTCCCAGTAATACTGCAGGCAGCAAATAAGGCTACTAGATGGCTATATGGTCAGTTCCTTTCTCTAGCAGCAGACAGTAAATCCCCAAAGCAGCAGCTCGCCATCCAGTCATGCACAGCCATTAGTCCTCTCTGCTCTGCACCCAGGTGACTCTGTCTAGTAGCACCCCCAAACACAGCACTCCATATCCCTCTCAGGCCACTGATATGCAGCATTGATGGTGTACACTGGACAGCGATGTGCACCCTCCAGGCTCCCTCACAGTGTTTGGGGGTGTTACTAGACAGAGTCACCTGGGTGCAGAGCAGAGAGGACTAATGGCATGACGGGATGGTGAGCTGCTGTGGGGATTTACTGTCTCCTGCTAGAGAAAGAAACTGAGTCCTTTAGGAACTGACCATATAGCCATCTAGTAGCCTTATTTGCTGTACTCAGCTGTGTCCTGTACAGCCTGGGAAATGCAGATCTTTCCCATCCTCCTGCCAATGACCTCTCTGGGAAATGCAGTTTAAATGCCATTGGTTAGAGTCTGTCCTCAGGACTACAGTTCCCACAGTGCAGTGCTGCCTGACTAAGTCTATTAAACTCTTCCCGCTCAGCTGCTCCCTCCTTTTGCTGAAATAGCTGTTAACCAGTTCAGCACCACAGGGCAGCAGCTACAGAGGGCAGCTACAGCCTGTGTTTCTCTCACTCTCCATTCTTAGCCATGCACCTTGCTATACAAACGAAAAAAAGGCGTGGGGTTCTCCAAAAAATATACCCCAAATCTAATCTGGGCTTGCAGCCTGGCTGGCCAGGAATGGAAAGAGCAGCAAGTGTGCATTCCCCTCCTACCTGAAGCATACCAGCCAATATAACCTCAACAATGGGACGAAAACGTTGAATAAAATACACACATTCAGGGGCAGACTGACAACTCATGGGGCCCCCGGGCAATAGGGGACCATGGGGCCCCTGTGTCCTTGCCCAAACTCAAAAAAGCCTATGAAAAAGGTACCAGGGGCACCTCATGGGGCCCCCTACTGACCACGGGCCCTCGGGCAGTGTCCGAGTTTCCAAATGGTCAGTCCGCCCCTGCACACATTACATATTGCCATGCGTGCCGTAGTGAGGGCAATAATTCTAAACCTTTATTTATAGTTAAAAGGCCCTAAAGGTTATAAGTTTAGATTTAAGTGTTACCTATGACAAATATAGGGTACAGAAGTTTTTCACCATTTTACAAATGCACACAATTTTCACTATTTACTCAATGCAACCTAATATTTTATCAAAAAATTGGTTAATATATTTAATTTATGTGCCCTAAAATTAACTTGAGTTATTTTTTACTGAAACTTTGTTATAAATTGTTGCGCTAATATTGCGTGACAAAAAAATTGGAGCTATCACTATTTAATTCTCTAGGGTGCCTGCTTTCAGAAAATACATAATATTTTGGGCGTTTTATGTAATCTTCAGGCCTAAAATGATTTTTTAAATGTGTGCGAAAATTCCAAAAACAGATCTGGCTCTTAATGGCCAACTTCAGTTTTATATACGAACATGAAAAAAAAGTTTAAAAAATATTTTTATATGGCACTGATGTTATAATGTGAGCACCATTCTCTGCAGCACTGAAGACAAAGCTGGAGAAAAGGAAAAGGACCATCATGTGACCAGCCAGATGACACCTGAAGTTTTGCTTTAATGAACACACATCGGTGTCTGCCCGCCATTCAGCTTTAATCCATTTACTAGAATTAGAAATTGTTGTCACTTTCTTTAGCCCCTTTCATGTTTCATTTGCTTAGAATATACACACTTTAAGGTTTTTCATTAGTACGTCGGTGGCAAGGTTAATCCCATTCCAAAAACATTGACATCTCTGTATTCCAGGCAAGTCCTTACACTGTACAGCAGATAGCGCTCATACACGCTGAACTCACCCACCGTTCGATTTGCTATTATCGCTGTCCTGCCATTGCGGAATTTGTGAAACAGGATTAATTTTCTGGAGATAAAGCTGAAAACATGTTCTTTTTTAATGCCGAGAGTCTTGTTCGTGGTTTGGGGACAAAGAAGTGACGTACTCCTTCATCTTGCGTCCTCTTTTTCTGTTTCATTATCACGTTCGGGAAGAAAAAAAAATTCTGTTCAAAGTAACATTTCAATCTCTTGTGTTCATAATTATCCTCCGAAGGCCTCTGACTTTTATATTCTCTTTTAAGGTTTTAGTTATTGTTCCTTAGTAATGTACAGAACATGCGATTGGTAGAAGCGGCATTTGTATGGCGTCAGTGCGTGTGCTGGCTGATATCACGGCTAATCGACTTCTGCTGAACAAAACACAATAAAGCAATGCACATAGGGACTGTATCATTGCTTTTTATGTGCACAAAGGAGCTTTTTTGCATGTGACTAAATAACATTTAGTCACATGAAGGTCTGCTGAAATGAAGACAAAGCTGCATATGTAAACTTCATAAAGATGTCATTTTAATTGTTCTCGACCAGCATGACAAAATCCTCAAACTACTATTCTGTGCTTTCGGAGGACAAAGTTGGCCAACCCATTCCTTTCATTATAAATACATTTAATGCAGAAAAGCTAAGACCTACATCTATACTATGTTGTACCAAAAATATTTCCAATTGTGTTCTACCAAAGTTTGAACCATTGAAGAAACACTGAAAAAACAATATTTAAAAAATGGAGACAGCAAATACCAATATTTATATATGTTGTAATTATTAATAATGAATAACTAATAATGTATGTATAATTATTAACATTGTTTTGGAAACAAGACAGCTCTGACAAGAATAGAACGCAAACTCCTCCAATGCAAATGAATTTCCCTTAGCTACTTGGTTGTTTTCCAGAGATTAGCATTTATTGGATCCCAGAACAATAGACAAATTCCAATAGAGTACTTGAAAAAACCTTCAGAGTACCCAGCTCTTCTGTCATATATTAGCAAGCACATGGACACTCCTCCCATCCAGCATATGTTCCATCTATATTATGCACCTAGGTGGCTTCCATGCCTGCTTGCAATAATGCCGATCTTCTGTTTAGTCTTCCAATCTCCAGATTACAGTTCTGGGGTTCAAAATTTCTTTGGTTTGTGGATCAGACTCCTAAATTGCTACCAGACTTTTGAGACACAGCACAGTTTCCTCCCCCCCAATCTTCGGTCCACCTCACAGGACTGTTGACCATTTGGAAACTCGGGCACTGCCCGAGGGCCCGGGGTCAGTAGGGGGCCCCATGAGATGCCCCTGGTACCTTTTTCATAGGCTTTTTGAGTTTGGGCAAGGACACAGGGTCCCCATGATCCCCTATTGCCCGGGGGCCCCATTAGTTGTCAGTCCGCCCCTGGTTGTCACCAAAGACTTTTGATAGCAAATCCCCACCTCTCCTCTGGTCATTTGGATGGCACCAAAATGTTGTAATTATTATTATGTTTATTCGCTTTTTTATTATTATGTTTTATTTCTGCATTTAGAAAATGCGGATGCTAACACGTCTCAGGTATCAAAAAGCCTTCAAAAAGATATGCCTGTAGCTTTGAAAGAAGGGACATTAGTGCACGTTCTCCTTGACTGAATATAAGGGGTACCAGACAATGTGGAAAAGTAGCAGCTACTTACTGGATTGGTCAGAAGTGACCTTATTGGGAGGAGCTCTGAAAGACTGACAGTAGAGAGGAATAAGGAAAGCATCAGTCATGCATCCTCAGTGGTCAAGTGAGCATCCCTCCCCCCTGCCCTTTTTATTGACTCTGGATGGTCTGATTGTAGTTCATAGTAGATAATGGTGGTTTGAGGTCCTTGAAGGTGCTTAAGTAGGTGTTTTTGGAAAATGGATGGGGATTTATCTTCAGTGTGGTGTCCTGTAGTCATTCCAGTAAAGTCATAGTGACTGTGTAGTTGTAGACCAGTATGTGTTTGAGGTCACCTGAGCCTATGCTTGAGATGGAGTTGTAAAGCTAGGAGCATAACGTAGCTAACTGGTGCCATAAAGGCAAGGTTTTTTGGTACTTTTACATGGCACCTTCAAAGACCTGCAACCTTAACTGCTCTGTCATGGTATGGTTTTCTTATTTAAATTTTAACTGTCATGACTTAATTATTATAAAAGGCTGCCATGGTCATTTACATTCAACTGTAATGTGTCTTGTTTGGGGAACTCTGGGAAGGTGGAATTGCAATGCTGGTCAGATGAGAATTAAAGGGAAGGTTACCTTTGATCTACCCTGGCTTCTGTATTTTTCAAAATAAAGCAGACCCCTTTGAGACTACAGTTTGCTCAATTTCCAATTTGTGGACTCTGAAAGATTAGTATCAGGAGCATCTAGTGCTCCTGCTCCATCACAGCTGCTGGTCCCATTCCAGCATCCTGTTTTTGGCTGTGATACATTCTCCCTGTCTATCTGTCCACCTACAACGTGATTGATGTGGCCAGATTCGGGATGGAGAGCAACCCCCATTTAAGTCAGACAAGCCTGCAGTCGCACGCTTGTGATAGTGTGTGCAATGTGTGCCCAAGTTCCCTGTCTGTCATGATCTGCTGTTTAGATTCCCCTGTTTATGGCCTTGGATCAGACATTGACTATTCTCTGAAGGTTGCCTGCCTTTTGACTATGGATTGGACCTTACTAGTCAGAACCTTACCTGCCATATATCTGGACTATCATTGAACTACTCTGCCTGTCTGCCAACCACAAGTACCTGTTTTCTGTGCTCAGTTTGCACCTGCCCCAGCATGGTAGCCAGGTACTAAAGCATTGTGTATAAGTCCTGGGGGCAACTAAATACTGGTAGGCCCGCTTGCCTTATGGGAAAGGGGGCTGCTATAGGTGAAGAACACAGAAGCCTGCTATAGTGCCTAATCACCAGTGTTAGGTTTAAACATGACAGTTAGTTCTTCAATCTCTCATGCCTAAGGCCCTTTTACTTCTCTTTAGTTTATTTGGTTCAAGAGCTGCCTAGTGACAAACACCCCGCCAAATCCAAGAATTTATCTGTAGAAGTTAGGGTTGCACCAATACCAGTATCAGTGCCAATACTAAGCATTTGCACGCACATTGGTACTCATGCAAATGCTCCGATACTAGAAAAAAATACCAACAACTGAAATGCCAGCAATTATTGGTTGTTAAGGAGTGGGGCCACCGTGGCCCTAACAACTAAATACATTTCAGCTGTCAGCAGCATTCCCCTCCCCTCTGCCAGCTGTCACCTCTGCCCAGTGCCTTCCCAGTGTCCTCCTCACATCTGCCAGCTGTCATCTCTGCTTGATGCCTTCCTCACTGGGTCCTTCTCCCCTCCTGCCAGCTGTCACTTCTGCCTGGTGCCTTCCCAGTCTTCTCCCCTCTGCCAGCTGTCACCTCTGGCGATGCCTTCCCTTCCTTCTCCTCCCCTCCTCCAACTGTCATTTCTGCTCGGTGCCTTCCCAGTCTCCTCCTCCCCTTAACCAGCTTCCACCTCTACCCCCATGTCTTTACAGCTCCCTCCTCCACTACCACGGCTCCTAACTCACATCAGCCTTTATCCCTCCCAACATTGTCCTCAACTCCTAATGCCTCCTACTGTTATCCACTGCTGTAAATGAAAAACTGTCCGACCTTACATTCCTTTATTATGGGCACAGCCACCAATATATACCCCAGCCCTCATGTCCTATCCTCTACCACCCTAATTAAACACTCCAGAGATCCCTTCCAATTATCCAGAAATCTCCCAATTATCCTCCCATCCCCCTTCTCTCCCCCAGTGATCAGAGTCATATCCATTCTAACTACTCAAGCCCTCCCACCCCACAACCACTATCCCACCCCACCCGCAACTACTACTACTCCAACCCCCCTCCCACCCTGCCCTCACCCCAGCCTCACCCAACTTCCTACCTCAAACATGGTTAATGTTCTGGAATGGGATGACCAACCAGCTCATTTAGGTGTGATGGTCGAGTGTTTACAAACCTTTACATAAAGGACCCATTTTGAAGTTTACTTAGATTACAGATAATGCTTTGAACAAGATGCAGAATGGTAAAAGGAGAGACATGCAGACAGGGCTGCTGTTAGAAACCACGGGGACCCATACAGCCAACCTGACAGTGCCCAGCCCCAAAAAAAACAGTTTACTATGCTTCAATTATGAATGAACACAGTGAGTGATCGGTACCGATCATTTATTATGTTCATTCAGGAAAGGAAAGGGCTGGTAAATGTGACATATTTACTAGAACTTTCCCCCACTCTCCATCCTGCAGGATCCGATTGTGTGCTTGCAGCTGCCACTGGGAAGGAGAAGAGAGAGCCAGCAGCACTGCAGGGTGTGACTGTGGTGGGGACAACAAAGTGTAAGCTCTTCTGGTGCAGAGACTAATATGAATAGCTCAGTGTTCTCTGTACAGCACTGTGGAATATGTCAGAGCTATATAAATGTATAATAATAATAGTGTGTGACTGTGGTGTGGGCATTAGAGTGTGAGTTCTCCGGTTGCACCCACTGATGGGAATGGCTCAGTATTCTATACGCAGCACTGTGCAATGTCAGCAATAGGAATGATCACATTTAAATGTACTGAAAGCTAAAAAAAGAAGATGCCTGTAATGTGCAGTTGCAAGCTCTCACAGGTAGAGGGCACAGTTATGCTGTTCAAGCAATGCATGTCTTTAATAAGTATTTTAAAGATCGCATTTAGCGAATTCTTGTTCATCAGTGAGCTGTAGACGGATATTTAACCAAGACAATTACTTGAAGTTCTGCTGCTGCGCTTTATCTCGCTGATCCATTATGCATAGATATAAATAATTCATGTTTATTGCAATTTTTTGTCCTATACCAAAAATTTAATAAGATTATCTAATATTTTATAGTTTTGGAATATGGAGCCACAGTGCCACTCTTAGCTCAATCTTTATTTGACTTTTTTTTTATCATTTTAAGTTTAGTAATCTTCACAAAGTTAAACTATTGTAAACTTGCTGCTTTTGCATTTTCAACCCGATTGATGATTGATATTAAATTCAAAATACTAAAATTAACATAAAAAACAATTCACCAATCTTTTCTTCAAATATCACCCAAACTGCCCCCCCCCCCCCTTCAGCAAGACCTCCTGCTCTCTAGTGCTCTTGCTTCCTCCTCCAATGCCTGTCTCCAGGACTTCTTCAGAGCCTCCCCCTTCCTCTGGAACTTTCTACCTCAATCTGCCTATCTCTTACTCTGGCCACTTTGAGAGGATTCCTGAAATCTCATCTCCTCATAGGGAAGCCTATCCCACCTCCGGCTAACAACTGAACTTTTAACTCCTCCATCAGCTCATCCCTCGCAGTTAGTACCTTTTACATACATAGTTACATACATAGTTAGTCTGGCTGAAAAAAGACAAACGTCCATCCAGTTCAACCATTTAAAAAAAAAAAAGCTATAAACCTACACCCACAGTTGATCCAGAGGAAGGCAAAAAAACCCAGCAAAGCATGATCCAATTTGCTTCTGCTGGGAAAAAAATTCCTTCCTGATCCCCCGAGAGGCAATCGGATATTCCCTTTTGTACCACTTGCCCCACCCTATTAGATTGTAAACTATTAGGAGCTAGGCCCTTTAACCCTCTTGTATTTTATTGTATTTTTGCTTTACTGTCTACCTTTTGTAAAGTGCTGCAGAAGCTGTTGGTGTTATATAGAATCTGTAAAGTAATAATAATGAGGGTCGATTTTTTAAACTACAAAGTCTGTAGCGGATCAGTCCATCTAAAAGTGATTTTTCTCAGTTTTCTGTAGATCCTGGAGTGGTATACTGCTAAATGGTTCCCTGTGCCTTTAAGGGACTCCAATGGTGAACTCTCCTCTACATATTTTTTATTCTAGTGAATGCAACATGAGGAGGAGATATTGGCCAAAGGGGTTGAAAGAACCCAAAACCCAATGTGGTTGGGACCAGAGCAGGGGTGGACTGACCATTTGGAAACTTGGGCACTGCCCAAGGGCCCGGGGTCAGTAGGGGGCCCCATGAGATGCCCTTGGTACCTTTTTCATAGGCTTTTTTGAGTTTGGGCAAGGACACAGGGGCCCCATGATCCCCTATTGCCTGGGGGCCCCATGAGTTGTCAGTCTGCCCCTGTACCAGAGGAATGAAATATGGTGGGTAATGCTACCCACCAGACCCCCAGAATCTATATGAGATTCAAGATTTGTCATATAACTATTTATTTTTATTTTTGGCTACATGTAATGTGAGATCCCATGGGTAAGATGTCTCTATTTAACTATTTGACCCCAAGACCAATTTTGACATTTCTGTAATACATGTCTAGAAAATCACTTAAAACTCCCAACAGTATATATTTTGTAAGCAGAGGCCCTAGAGAATAAAATGATGGTTGTTGCAATTTTTTATGTTACACGTTATTTGCACAGCAGTCTTTCAAATGCAATTTTTTTGTAAAAAAATACACTTCAATGAATTTTAATGCGCACAAACACATTATAATACCCACTTCTTTGGTAAAATATGAAAGATGATGTAGTGATGATGATGATCAGGTAAAAAGATACTAAACATGTCACTCTTTAAAATTACGTATGCCCGTGGAATGGTGCCAAACTATGGTACTTAAAAATCTCCACAGGTGACTCTTTTAAAGCATGTACAGCTTGCCGGTTTAGGCTGGTATGCGTTCACCAGGGGCGGACTGACCATTCAAATACTCGGGCACTGCCCAAGGGCCTGGGGTCAGTAGGGGGCCCTATGAGATGCTCCTGGTACCTTTCATTGGCTTTTTCATAGGCTTTTTTGGTTGTTGGCGAGGACACAGGGGCCGCATGATCCCCTATTGCCCGAGGGCCCCATGAGTTCACACTCTGCCCCTGGCGTTCACCTTTGTGCATGAGAATGGGACAGGCAGAGCCATGCATAGCCGAACTAAATAAAAAAATATATAGAATATATGGATAGCATCCCTCTATTCAGGTAACTAGAGGTTGGGGGTGGGGGTGGGTAAGGGTGGGGGCTGTAACATAGAATATGGTCCAAAAGCTGAACCTTTAAGTGCTCGTTTGGATTTTGGTTGGGTTTGGGGGGGGTGTTATAAACATGTGATTGAACTGCCTCTTTATCACCCCCCCATCCACCTCCTTTTAAGCTGCAAAGGCATAGGTGGGGTGTATACATGCCGCAGTCGTGATGCTTTGCTTTGCACCCATGGCAACATTTATCCCCCTGTCGATAAGAAGTCTCAAGTGAATGAATCCATTCAAGCTTCATATTGCCTCCTCAAAGCTTGCCAAATGACTCTGAAAGGCTATCTCCATTATGATTGCTTTTCAGAGGTGCCCCAATTCAGCCACACATGTACACTTAGGCTTAAGCAGTTCTCCAATAAACAACACAGTAATATTAATGTTTGCTATTAGAATGGTTGTAAACCCTGACATATACCCAGTGAAGTGACTGGCCCGGGTGATACACAGAGATGAAACAAATCCTCCTACATAAGTTGTACCTGTTTATCTAGCCGTCTTTTCCCTACATCCATTCAAAGTGCAGAATTTACACAGGATCTCTCAGTTCTGAAGAGCACTGGGTGGGGAGCTGAAGTCTCATCAGTGAGGAGAGCTCTGAGAGCTGATTGGAGGGAAGAGACACACCCCCTCTACACAGCTCACAGGAACAGAGTTGAGGCTGTCAATCTGCTGGAGGTTCCTCCCCTGTCACCATTTCCCTTTTGGTGTCAGGAAAACTCATTAGTCTCTGCCCCCGAATCACACACCTACTGAGCGACATATCTGACTGGATGTCGCTCTACTTCCTTAAACTGAACCTCTCCAAGACCGAGTTTCTTGTCTTCCCCCCAGCCCGGACACCACCCCCCATTGACTTCTCCATCATGTCCAACAACGCCACCATCAAACCCGCCCCGCAGGCTAGAGTACTCATTCTGGACTCCAACCTATCCTTCCAGCCCCAAGTCCAATCTTTAACAAGCTCGTGTAGACTCCACCTCCGCAACATCGCCAAAATCCGCACGTTCCTAACCCCAGAAACCACTAAACAGCTCATCCACTCCCTCATCATATCACGACTCGACTACTGCAACTCCCTCCTTACTGGCCTGCCTCGCCGCTGGCTATCCCCGCTTCAGTCGATCCTGAATACGGCAGCCAGATTCATTCACCTTACCAACCGCTCCATCTCCGCCACCCCCCTCTGCCAATCCCGCCACTGGCTTCCGATTGCACAACGTCCACCATACTGCCCCGAACTACATCACCGACCTAATATCCAAGTACCACCCAACACGCACACTCCGCTCCTCACAAGACCTCCTTCTCTCTAGTTCCCTGGTCTCCTCCTCCCA
Organism: Staurois parvus; assembly: GCF_062004578.1. NCBI lineage: Eukaryota > Metazoa > Chordata > Amphibia > Anura > Ranidae > Staurois > Staurois parvus. Next base: position 6,302,486 of record NW_028318493.1, read on the forward strand.
TGCCCGCCTCCAGGACTTCTCCAGGGTTTCACCTATCCTCTGGAACTCCCTGCCCCAACCCATCAGATTATCACCTACTCTCCTCTCCTTTAGGCGCACCCTGAAAACCCATCTCTTCAGGGAAGCCTACCCCACCCCCTGCTAACTTGCCGACCTCCTCCATTCTTCCTACCACTCCATCCCCCACAGCTATCTCCTCCTGTACCACCATCCCCTCCCTCCTAGATTGTAAGCTCGAAAGAGCAGGGCCCTCGATCCCCTCATGTTTTGCATTGTATTGGTATTGTTCTGTCACATGTTCTGTCCCCCTTTGTAATGTACAGCGCTGAGCGAACTATTGGCGCTTTATAAATACTGTATAATAATAATAATATAATAATAATTAGACGTGACTCATGCTAATAGCAGAGCAAAGAATTAGTAGACAGAAATGACACTTGACTACTTTCACACTGAGGAGTTTTTAAAGTGGTTTTGCATTTAAAAAAGCACCTGAAAAACTAAATAAAATGGTTCATTATGTATATCAATGTATGTTTTCACACTGGGGCATTGGGCTTCCGTTACAGTGTAAAAACTCCTGTATCTTCTTGAGCATGTTTGTTCAGTTAAAAAAAAATGTCCCCTAAACGCCTCTTCCCATTGAAATCAATGGAAAAAGCCTGAAAAATACCTCTGAGAAGCATTTTTAGTGCAGTTTTTAAGGTCACATGTCCTTTTAAAATACGCTCAAAAAGCATGGCACAAGCACGGTAAAAACACATCAGAAACGCATATGCTGTGCTTTGTGGCAGATCAGTGTGAAAGTGTCCTAATTGAGACAAGTACACACCATAGAGCAGTGGTCCCCAAACTACGGCCCAGGAGCTGGATGTGGCCCCTTGCTTGACTTTATCTGGCCCTTGGGGCACTATTCTTCCCATTGATACAAACAATGGGGCACCATTCCCTCTACTGACACTAATGAAGGGGAACTATTCCTCCCACTGACACAATGATGGGACATTATTCCTCCCACTGACACAACGATGGGGCACTATTCCTCCCACTGATACCAATGATGGGGCACTATTCCTCCCACTGACACAACGATGGGGCACTATTCCTCCCACAGACACAACGATGGGGCACTATTCCTCCCACTGACACAACGATGGGGCACTATTCCTCCCACTGACACAATGATGGGGCACTATTCCTCCCACTGATACCAATGATGGGGCACTATTCCTCCCACTGACACCAATGATGGGGCACTATTCCTCCCACTGACACAACGATGGGGCACTATTCCTCCCACTGACACAATGATGGGGCACTATTCCTACCACTGATACCAATGATGGGGCACTATTCCTCCCACTGATACCAATGATGGGGCACTATTCCTCCCACTGACATAATGATGGGACACTATTCCTCCCACTGACACAACAATGGGACATTATTCCTCCCACTGACACAACGATGGGACATTATTCCTCCCACTGACACAACGATGGGACATTATTCCTCCCACTGACACAACGATGGGACATTATTCCTCCCACTGACACAACGATGGGACATTATTCCTCCCACTGACATCAATGATGGGGCACTATTCCTCCCACTGACAATGATGGGACATTATTCCTTCCACTGACACAACCATGGGGCACTATTCTTCCCACTGACACCAATGATGGGGCACTATTCCTCCCACTGACACAACTATGGGACACTATTCCTCCCACTGACACAACTATGGGACACTATTCCTCCCACTGACATCAATGATGGGGCACTATTCCTCCCACTGACATCAATGATGGGGCACTATTCCTCCCACTGATACCAATGATGGGACACTATTCCTCCCACTGATACCAATGATGGGACACTATTCCTCCCACTGATACCAATGATGGGGCACTATTCCTCCCACTGACATCAATGATGGGGCACTATTCCTCCCACTGATACCAATGATGGGACACTATTCCTCCCACTAACACAATGATGGGACATTATTTCTCCTACTGACACAACGATGGGACACTATTCCTACCACTGATACCAATGATGGGGCACTATTCCTCCCACTGACATCAATGATGGGGCACTATTCCTCCCACTGATACCAATGATGGGACACTATTCCTCCCACTGACACAACGATGGGGCACTATTCCTCCCACTAACACAATGATGGGACATTATTTCTCCTACTGACACAACGATGAGACACTATTCCTCCCACTGACACAACGATTGGACACTATTCCTTCCATTGACACAACGATGGGACACTATTCCTTCCATTGACACAACGATGGGACACTATTCCTCCCACTGACATCAATGATGGGACACTATTCCTCCCACTAACTCAGCAATGGAACATTATTCCTCCCACTGACACAACGATGGGACATTATTCCTCCCACTGACACAATGATGGGGTACTATTCCTCCCACTGATACCAACAATGGAGCTCTATTTCTGACACCAAAGGGGCACTATTCCTCCCACTGACACCACTGATGGCATTGTTTACTTCCACTGACGCCAGGATATTTTCTAGTCCCAAAGGCCACAGTGCAGCCCTCCTAAAGTCTGAAACTGGCCTTTTGGTTAGAGAGTTTGGAGATCCCTGCTATAGAGGGATATGCTTTGTTCATATTTCATCTCTGAGGTTTACAATCATTTGTTTTTCTCTTTAGTCAACGCTCAATGAACATGTGTCCATTTTTAACCTGTCCAGCTATGTAGCTATGAAGCTGCAGCACCAGGTATTACATTAAAGGAGCATGTACTTTTTCTAATGGTGCCAGTTGGGGTTGGTGACATTGAGTTGTCAAGCAGCTGAAGTTGGAAAGTCAAGAAGAAACTCAGGCACCCGCAGGATCCTGAGGCTTCCCTCTGCTTTGTCCCATAATATACTCCAGGGCCCCTTTTCCAAAGCCTTGCATTTAAATGTAGGATGTTGGAGAGGCGTGGCTCAGTACTGACTTTTCTAAAAGTCAGAATCAGAATACTGCAGGAGTATTGGTTTGGAGGTCCTTCAACAACAGGAGCCTTAACTTTCTCTTCAATGTCTAGATTAATCAGTGTAATGACATGATGACATTGTGTATGGGTGCCTGAACATCCAGTGAAGAATAATAGAGCTGAGCACTTTCCTTTTATATTACATTCCGAATTCTAAAACATCAACCAGCTCTCTACAGGACCACTAATAATAATATCAAATGATTGCAGATGACTTTTCGCAGTGACTTAATTTAATTTAGAGAAATAAACAGCACCGACGCTGGAAATGTAAAAATTAAATATTGCATTCTCGCGACTGAGCTGCATACTAATCAGATCTCTGTCTTTCATGTATGAAAACAAAGATTCTGTAATGAGGAGATGGGGAGGGGTACATCGCTAGCAGTGTTAGAATTCAGTGCCAGGAGCCCGGAGCTGGCAGTTTTTGGTGCAAAAAAGTTAAAATCCCAGCGTTTCCCTACAGGACCCTAACCTAGCATTTAACCCTTCCCCTTCCTGATGTCACGAACACTGATGGCAACCTCTAGTGGCCCACTGGTTGGTGTCCCCCAGGGCGCGGAGTCTAAGCCCAGGTCTGCTGGTTCACCAGAGCCCCTGATGGTGGGGATGGACTTGAAGCAGACCAGGACCAGGTCGCGACCCCTGAGTGACACCAACCGTGGTAAAGGCAACCGCCAGTGGCGTGTAGCAGGTAGGAGCCAGATGTGAAGAGGTGTGACGTGGTCAGGCAAGCCGGGTAGGTAACAGCAAGGCAGACGGTACAGATCAGTAGACAAAGAGTAATCGGGTCACAAGCCGGGTTCGGTAACAGCAGGTCAGACAAAAGGAGCAGGCAGAGGATGGTCAGGGCGAGCCAAAGGTCAGGGCAGGAGAACACAGCAGTTTCAGGTCCAGGCAGGGTCAGCAACAAGGCAATCAGCATACAGGAAGAGCAGGAACACAGGAACAGGGAGAAGACCATCAGGCAACTTGTGTCTGTGCAGAGCTGGTTTAAGTAGCCCACCCAGTGCTGAAAGGCGCGCCTGGGTCCTTGTGCCTGCCCAGCGCCGTCATAGGTGACAGGCGCGCCTGGGTCCTAGTGCCCGCCTGCCTGCATGTCTTGTCGGACACCTACGCATGTGCAGACTCATGCGTCGCGGTGGTCCCTGACACCTGAACACTAAACCCAACCTGTAAAATAATGAATTAACTCTTATCCTCCCCCATACCACTTAGCCCAGCCCAAACTTCTAAATCTAAATCCAACACTCTGGCCAAATCCTTTTTTTTTCCCATGCAGTGGGACTGTACCTGAGTTGCATGGGTTAACTGCTTGTTTTTTCTAAGGTAGAGGAGACCAGAGATATTCTTACCTAATCCTTTGATCCTCCAAGCACAAGACCGGTGTTGCACCCCCCAGAGGTCTTGAATAGAGGACTGTTCCTGACATCATCATGCCCAGAGCAGGCTCCATAGACCAGGAACAGTCCACTGCTGGACCATATGGAGCTCTGTTTTCCAGTGGATGAATATGAGTTTTCTGCTCTCCCCTAGACAAAATGAGCAGTTGACCCATGCAGTGTGGGCACAGCCCCACTGCACAAAAAATAAAAATGTTTGCTCAGAGATAGGCTTTAAGCCTTAAAGTTTTACTAAACCCACAACAGTACAATCAGTCTGTATATGCAGTAAAGCATGCTTGTTATACTCACTGTGGAACCTAAGGGGTTAATCCTCTGCATTGTGTAAAAATGTTTAATCCTGACTTCTCTGATCCTCCCCTTCTTCCAGTGCCCCCCTCTTATCTGATAAGACATATGCGTGGAGACACTCTGCACATGCTCAGTTTGGTGTGTATTGCTAGAGAGGTGTTTTTTTTCTTCTTGGGAGAGTGCATGTGATCAGCACAGGGCCAATCAGCACTGTCCAAATAGAAGTCAGGACCTGCCTACTCCTAGAGCAGAATGAAAACTCCTACAAGCTGTAACAAGTGCTGGACACTAATAAAAGTCACAAGACTGCTGCTGATGAGAAAAGGTATTTAGCAATTTATATTTACTAAAATAATTGCATTTTCATGTTGTGTGTACTGTGGGAGGCCAGATATAGTGAATGCAGGGTCCTGGGAGACCAGATATAGTGAATGCAGGGTCTGGAAAGACCAGATATAGTGAATGCAGGGTCCGGGGAGAGCAGATATAGTGAATGCAGGGACTGGGGAGACCCGATATAGTGAATGCAGGGTCCGGGGAGACCCGATATAGTGAATGCAGGGTCGGGGGAGACCCGATATAGTGAATGCAGGGTCCTGGGGAGACCTGATATAGTGAATGCAGGTCTGGGGAGACCCGATATAGTGAATGCAGGGTCCGCGGAGACCAGATATAGTGAATGCAGGGTCTGAGGAGACCTGATATAGTGAATACAGTGTCTGGGGATACCTGATATAGTGAATGCAGGGTCCGGAGAGACCAGATATAGTGAATGCAGGGTACAGGGAGACCAGATATAGTGAATGCAGGGTCCTGGGAGACCAGATATAGTGAATGCAGGGTCCTGGGAGAGCTGATATAGTGAATGTAGGGTTCGGGGAGACCAGATATAGTGAATGCAGGGTCCGGGGAGAGCAGATATAGTGAATGCAGGGTCCGGGGAGACCGGATATAGTGAATGCAGGGTCCTGGGTTTAGTAACACTTTAAAACGTAGCCTTATCCTAACTTGTAATAACCAAACACTTAAACCTTAACATTTTGCCCGACCTTAAGTGGTTGTAAAGGCTCAAGGTTTTTTACCTTCATGTATTCTATGCATGAAGGTAAAAATCCTTCTGTGTGCAGCAGCCCCCCCAATGCTTACCTCAGTCCCACCACGATCCAGCGATGTGCACCACAGCCTTGGCTGTCTTGGGTCTCTGAGACAGCAAGCGGGAGCCATTGGTTCCCATTGCTGTCAATCACAGCCAGTCAGAAAATGAAGAGAGTGGGGGGGCCAGGTCGCGGATCCATGTGTGGCTCAGGAACACGTCTGCTCAGTTGCCCTCATTGCAAGCTTCTTGATATGTGGGTACGCGACAGAAAGGAGGAGCCAGGAGCGCCAGCAGGGGACCCCAAAAGAGGAGGATCGGGGCTGCTCTGTGCAAAACCACTGCACAGAGCAGGTAAGTATAGACATATTTGTTACTTTACAAAAAAAAAAGAACCTTTAGTATCACTTTATAACTCGATCCTGAACCTAGCAGTAGACCTTAACGTGACCTTAATTCCTTGTCTGACTTAATCCTTAGCTTAGCCTGTCCCTAATACATAGTTACATGATTAGTCTGGCTGAAAAAGACCATCCAGTTCCACAATACAATACTTAACCTAAACCTAATGTGGTACTACCCCCTTAGGAGTTTTGGATCCCCCTAAAGCTCTGCACAGCAAGGCAACACACATTTTTTTCCACACTTTGCACTCAGAGCAGTAAACATTCCTTGAGCTTGGTTTTGTGATTTTATTAAGGAGTATAAAGCTTGGATGGGGTTGAGGGGTGTATGGGATGCCCAAGGAAGTGGTAAACTTGAGGACAAACTCCTTATCAACTATGTACAAATGTGGACAAGAAAATAGTCTCTCCTTTAAGAGCCTTCCAGCTTTCTGCTATACCTTCTCAGACCCCAGATGAATCCTCCTCTTCACCCAGCTGCACTGAGGGTATTCCCTGGGCAAGGGGGCCCAGAAACTGCTGATTCAGCACAGCAGCTACAGATGAGAAGCTAGTTGGGTTTTCCACTTGACTGCTTTCTCCCCTTATCCGGCCCAGGGGGTGTAAGGGTACTCACACTGTCCTCCCCTGCAAGCTTAATGGGTTGGTGGCTTCCCTGTAGCTCAGGATGTCCTCCCTTTGAGACAGTGGCACAGTGGGAATCCTCTTCTCCAGCTCCTGCTTGTAGGTAGGCACCTTCCCTGGGCCCCCTCCCAGGCTCCAAACTTCAGCCTCTCACTCAATCTTCCACCCGATACTGCTCCTTCCTCCCAGGTTCTGTGATACTTAAGAGTTGCCTTGGTCACCATGCCCAGCCTCCAGCCATGGGACTGGCCAAGGTCCCTCAGGTATGCAGATCTGAGCTTCCGCCCTTCCTCCATCCCTCCTCCAGAAAGCGTTCAGGTTTCTGGAGAGGTGGGAGGGCTCCAGAAGCTCTGACTTTCAGAATCTCCCTAGCCTGTCTTGAGGCGACCTCTCTACCTCAGTCCCAGGCTGACTCATCCCCGGCTGCTACTCAGCCTCTGCCTAAAAAAATAAAACAAACTCTCTCTGGCTAAGCTAGAGGGCATTATACTAATACTTTGCCAAACTCAAAAGCTGATATTTATTACATTGCAGCTTACCAATCCTTAGATATGACTACTGCATTACTTTTCTTTTTTAGGCTTTTCATCTGGTGATGTGGCCAGTAGGTCTGTTTTTTTCAAAAGAACAGACTTTCTTCCAGATGTATCAGTTTGCAGGGATGGGACTAACCATTTAATACTGACAGTGGTACCTAAAATTATCAGATTTAATTTATTTATGTAAAAGCTTTATACCAAAGAAATAAAACTGTTTTCTGTAACTGATTATAAAGTGTGAGCTGGAGTTTGACTTCAGTTTGTTGGTGTATTTAAATCTTCTAGTACATTTACATTACCAAAACCTAACTACTCTTAAAATGTCCCTTCCTCCGTCCTAAAACCTATTCTGACTAACCCGTGTAAGAAAAGATCTGTATACTTACCTATTTTTGGGTTGCTCCAGTCTGGTCTGGTCACATGATCCATTCCCCTCTGTCGGCAAGCACCAGCTGCAGGGGAGAGGAGGGAGCACCAACAACGAATGAGCCATAGGAAGTCTATAGGTGATGTCAGCGCTCCAAGGCATTGCCAGTCTTGGTTGAGCATCTTCTTTTTATGAGTAGTTTTGTCTGGAATTCTACTTTAAGTATTAAAAGTTAAGGTCAGGTTAAGAGTTAGGGTTTTGTCAAGTGTTAGGTGTATGTTAAGTGTTAGGATCAGGCTAAGTTAAGGATTAAGAGCCAAACTAGGAGTTAAGCGTTAGGGTCAAATTAAGGGCTGCTGCTAGGTTCAGGATCCAGTTTTAAGGTCAGGCAAAGTGTTAAGGTTTAAGTGTTCGGTTATTACAAGTTAGGATAAGGCTAAGTGTTAGGTTAAATATTAGGTTCGGCCTGCGCTAAGTGTTGTGGAGGGGGGTACGAGTTAAGGCATTATTTTATGGGTTGGGTTTAGTATTTGGGAAAGCGAAGGGTTAGGGTCTTGTAGAGAAATTTTGGGATTTTATCTTTTTGCACCAAAAACTACCAGCTCCTGGCAGGGCGACGTACCCCTTCCTATCTCCTCATTACAGAATCTTTGTTTTCATACATGAAAGACAGAGATATAATTAAACATGCAGCTCAGTTGCGAGAATGCAATATTTTGAATATGATTTTTACATTTTCGGTGTCGATGCTGTTTATTTGTCATTAAACCCACACTATGAAAAACTCTCATTACATGTTATATAACAGATTGTGCATACTTGCAAAGCCACTAAAGCATTTTTTTTGCGTAGAGTGAAATACACCTGGTTGATCCTGCCTTCAACTTCCCTCCCATCTACTCTCTGTCCCCATTTCAGGCCGAGATTGGGACAGCTGTTGTCATCTACTGATCATGCTCCAGTTTCATTTCCCTTCTGAACTCTTTATTCCCTCCTTTTTCTTATCTGTGCAGCCCCTATGACTATAGTGTCATACATGTGGGTGCATACATACTAGTAAATGACACTCCCCTCCCTTATCTTTAATGTCCTCCTATTGCTAAACACTGTGGGAGCAGGATATAGTATGCTGATTGATTACATTTACTTTGAAACTCACAAAAAAGCTTAGTTTAAATATAAATCAGTATTAAATATATCAAATATAATTTCTAATACCTGTAAAGTAAAAAAAAGAGTCTTGGAAGCAGATGCCATCTGAACAAAATAAAAGCTAGTGTCAATCATCTTTGACTCCGCCTACACCACATTTTCTTCTCCCTGATCCCCCACTCATAACTTTACCATTAAAATCAACAGCACAACCATTGGTCCTTCCCCTCATGCCAGTATGCTGGGTGTAATTCTAGACTCTGACCTCTCCTTTGGGCCCCACATCCACTCACTGGCTAAATCCTGCCTCCTCAGCCTCTGCAACATTTCCAAAATCCGCCCCTTCCTGACCAATGACACCACAAAACAACTTATCCATGCCTTGGTTATATCCCGCCTCGATTACTGCAACTTCCTTCTCATTGGTCTACCGTTACACAGGCTATCCCCCCTTCAGTCTATTATGAATGCTGCTGCTAGACTCATATACCTTACCAACCGATCAGCGACTGCTGCCCCTCTCTGCCAATCCCTCCACTGGCTTCCACTAACCCAACGTATAAAATTCAAAATACTAACCACAGCTTACAAAGTCATCCACAACATTGCCCCTAGCTACATCACCGACCTCATCCGCAGATATCGCCCAAATCGCCCACTCCGCTCCTTCCAAAGACATCTTCCTCTAGCTCCCTTGTCACCTCCTCCTCCAGGACATCTCCAGAACCTCTCCCATCCTCTGGAACTCTCTACCGCAGTATGTCCGGTCAGCCCCCACCCTGTCGGCCTTTAGACGATCTTTGAAAACTCACTTATTCATTGACGTCTATCCCACCTCCACCTAAGAACTGTACTTGAATCACCTCCATCAGATCATCCCCCGCAGCTATCACCTTTTGTATCACCTCCCCCTTCCTTTAGATTGTAAGCTCCACGAGCAGGGCCCTCCTATTCCTTCTGTACTGAAATGTATTGTAATTGTACCGTCTCCCTTATATTGTAAAGCGCTGCGCAAACTGTTGGTGCTATATAAATCCTGTATAATAATAATGCACAAAAAATACACAATTGATGTTCTACTGTATAAATATTTATAGGGAGCAATAAAACAGTTTTTGGATATTTATAATTTAATTTGAATTGCTCTTCTGAAACTCTTTTTTTTTAGTCATGTGACCGGCATGGCACCAATCAGGTGCAGACACAGGCTCATGTTGCAAATTGGCTTTCAGTGAAACAAATACCTTTTTTGGATGGTTTAAAGGAAACCTGCCATGAAATAAACACTGGCCTCATGCACACTGAGCATCAAAAAAACATTGCTTTTTAGGGCATTTGACTTTATTTTACATGCCTCTGAAATGTCAAAACAAATGTTTTAAATTCTAATTTTTGGTTACAAACTAATTTGTGTTATTTTTGTTTTACTAAAAAGATAGCTGAATACATTTTGGCCAATATTTATCAAGAAAGATTATTTATTTGCAAAATTTTATAAGAAAAACACTTTTTCATTTATATAGCAAAAAAATAAAAATCCCAGTGGTGAATAAATACCACCAAAATAAAGTTTTATCTGTTTAAAAAAAAGGCTAAAAAACTCATACAGTGTACAGTGTTGCATGACCGCACAATTTCCATTCAAAGTGTGATAGCGCTGAAAGCTGAAAATTGGCCTGGACAGTAAGGGGATGAAAGTGTGTGGACTTGAAGTGGTTAAAAAAATAAAATAAAAATTAAGCTCATCTCCAAGTAGCTATTAACCCCCCAACAGATCCTGAACAAACATTTTTTTTCTTTCTTACCTTGCTCGGGTTCTGTTCTGGTGCCTTTTAATTAAAAAAAAATACTTTTTTGGATCCGGAAAGGACCTTACTGATGGTCATCAAGAATAATCACCCCACTGCCTGTAAAAAGTAGAAGAGAACAGACTTTGGACTGGAGTGCAGCATGATCGCGGATTTAGGTCAGTTAAAAGGGTGAGTCTTTTTTTTTTTGTAATGATAGAAAGGGGTAGGGGCAGGGGCGGACTGACCATTTGGAAACTCGGGCACTGTAGGGGGCCCCATGAGATGCCCCTGGTACCTTTTTCATAGGCTATTTTGAGTTTGGGCAAGGACACAGGGGCCCCATGATCCCCTATTGCACGGGGGCCCCATGAGTTGTCAGTCCGCCCCTGGGTAGGGGTGATCAGAGAGTGGAGCTATAGAGAGAGACCTGGATAAACTTTAAATCTAGAATTTTTCTTTAATTCACAGAATGTTGGTATTAATGTGTTATTGTGCTATAAAATGCTAAACAAACTGCGTGTTCCGCACGCGGCGGGGAAATGAAAAGGTTATGCAAGATTAATTGCTTGAACATTTGGAAATAGCATGAGACGAACACAACAAACATTTGTAGGGCCAAGTTAATTAAATGGAATTGTGTTTTACATCACTTATGTTCATCGGGTAATTATATTTACAGCCACGCGTACGAACAGCTTCGCTGGACATTATATGTGCTAATTCTTTGTTCCATTCCTGTCACATTTCTATTCATTCGTTTATTTAATTGCTGCAGATAGGGGAACAAAAAGGGCCGGCAAGGGGAAGCGAACTATCCGTCAAACAGACAAGCTGAAATGAAACCCTCCGAATGGTGATTTAGACCTTTATGTTAAAATGGTATGAATAGACAAAAAAGGGTGGCTTTTTCCCTAGCTTATCCCGGTGGTACCCCATGTTTAAGAATGTCAGATGGTATCACCTAGAAAGGGGGTAAAGGAAAAACCTCACCATCAGGGCCACAGATATCAATAAGATCCCAACATACAGTAAGTTCTCTGTTCTGTTAAATATCATAATAAAATATTTTGGTTGAAGTTTCCTGTTTTTATATACAGTGGGTATAGAAAAGAATCACATTTTGTTGATTTGCAGCCTGAAATGAAGACAGACACAGTTTTTGTATTATCCAACTGTATTTACTCGGTGCAACTTAGAACATCCAAGTGAAAGATATAACACTAACATGTCATGGGAAAAAAAAAATCAAAAACGGAATCACTGAGTTGGAAAAAGAATCACTCCCTTGTGTCAGTATTTTGTTGAACCAAGTTTTGCCTTAATTCCAGCATTTAGTCTGTTGGTATATGTCTCTACTAACTTTGAACATCTAGACTTTACAATATTTGCACACTCGTCCTTGTAGAACAGTTAAGTTTGATGGAGACCATTTGTGGACTTTAGTCTTCAAGTCATTCCACAGATTTTCAATGGGGTTTAGGTCTGGCTTTGACTATAATCCTACACCCACAGTTGATCCAGAGGAAGGCAAAAAAAAAACAGCAAAGCATGATCCAATTTGCCTCTGTAGGGAAATAAACTCCTTCCTGATCCCCCGAGAGTCAATCGGATATTCCCTGGATCAACTTTACCTATCGACAACTTTCTGGCAGGGGGCAGCAGATCTTCTTCAAGAATTTGACAGTATTTTGCCCCATCCATTTTTCCCTCTATTCTGACAAGTGCCACAAACATTTGTGGACACCTGACCATCACAATGAGCTTGCCTGATGGCCCACTGAAAAACCATGGGGAGTTTTGTTTGAGTTGTCCTCTTTAAAGCTAAAAATCAACTCTTCTAGGAAGGCTTTCCATGAGATTTTGGAGAGTGCCTCTAGGAATTTGTGACCATTTGTGTCAACCACCGGTCTTTCATCCCAAACATTATTTAATAATGTTGAGGTCAGTGTTCCGTGCAGGCCACTTAAGTTTCTACACCATCACAATTAACCAGTTGGATGCCCCAGTGCAAAACTACGGGGCATTTTTATGGAGTTGTCCTCCTTTAAAGCTAAAAAAAATATTATTCTGGGAAGACTTTCTACAAGATCTTGGAGAGTACCTCTGGGAATTTGTGGCCATTTGTGTCAACTATTTGTCTTTCATCCAAAACATGAATTAATAGGGTTGAGGTCAGGGTTCCTTGCAGCCCACTTAAGTTCCTCCACACCAGATTGGTCAAAGCATGTTTTATAAAAACAATAGCGAACACACTCCTCCAAAACCTCTCCTCTCATTTTGTGCCTCTAATCTCTGTCAGGTGCCCACCCAAGAATGCTCCCCTGATCTCCAAGTCCACTTGTCAAAATATGAATGGGCCATACATTGATGACATCAGTGATCTAACGCAAGCTTTAATACACCATAAAAACAGTTAATAGCTTGTAGTCTTGCCTGTCCCATAACATGAAGAAAAAAAGGGAGATATCAGCCACCTAGAACAAATCCCATTTGACCAGAACATATCCCCCCACTCTCACTCAACCTCAGGAGGTGTCGGCACCAGAGGAGCTAAAACTATGGACCCAGAAAGGATCTTGATGCAGCTTACTGAGTCGGTGCTCATCCACATACTCCTGCAGAGCCAAGAACCATTGGTTCACCTTGACATTTCTCCCCTTATTATGTCACAGACTTGTGAAAGGAGCATGGTAGATGATCAGTTTCCTCCTTAAGAGTGAAAAGGGGGCCGAGATTAGGGTCCACTTCATGGCCAAGAATTCTCACAGTACTATAGCATAGTTTTTTCAGCCATAGTTAGATTCTAGCTGAGAAAGACCACAAGATGCTCCTCTCCGTGAATATTCTGTGACAAAACCTCTCACAGTCCCACCTCAGAGGCATCTGACTGGAGAACAATTTTTCTTTTAGAAGTTGGGAGCTACCAGGACAGGCTGTTGGCACAGTCCTGACTTGAGCTTCAGGAAGGCCCTGGCTCCTGAAAACCTTTGTTCTGAATAGATTTTCTGAGTCTCATTTCACAGGTCTGAAAAGCAAACATAAAATAAAGACACCAGCTCTGAGCCTTGGCGGCTGCTACATAAGGCCGATGAAAAATTCACAGGCGCAAACATCAGCCATGTGCTTGGCGTACGCTCAGGCGATGTGGAAAATGTACAAGTGAAATGTTTCATCTTATGCCAGCAATCTTGTCACAGCTAGAAATTCTTCCACCGGAGAAGCAGTCTTGCAGTTTTACAACATAAGCATCAGGAACCGTAAATAAATGGATCCACTTTTGGTTCTGGATGGATCACAGCAGGCAAGGAATAGATCTGTTTGCTGAAAGATTGAGCTTTTCAATCACTGGAACATGGACCCGCACACTGGAACTGGCTATCTGCAAAAGGATTATGCATCAAGCAGACAGCCCAGTGCTGGCCGAATTGTGGGGGCAATAGTAGCACACTTTGGAAACCTCAACGCAACGCATCTAATCTTCCCCAAAGGTCACCTAGGCAGGTTGTGCTCACATGGACAACTTACTGTACAGAATTACAACTTTGGAAAAGTTACATAGACTTATTAATGGTGGCTAAGCATAAGTGCCCCCGACTCCCAAACCAACTCGATTGCCTATCCCCTGACTGAACCACAATCCACCGCCAAAACAGCAGGTGAATAGCACCGCAATGCCTTTCGGACACGTGGGTTAAGCAGATGATGCTACACTAGTATGAATGGGGCTTGTCATGTTTCACATGACCGTCCTATGCCTTTAAGTGTTCTTTGTATTTTGTATCTCCTACTCCCTTTCCTCTGGTTTAGTTCTTGCTGTAAAGATAGCCCCACCCTTTTCCCAGTAATGCATTTCAGCTTCTAGCCTCATGTCTTATGGAAGCAGATCACATTATGATCTTTTGACCTATCAGATGATCATTGTTGTAAGATTCTCTCAGTTTATGGAATAAACTTCACAAGATCTACAAGGTGTCATCAGATCAAGTCACTGCCTGTGTTATTCAACTAAGATTGGAGTTAACGCTATCTCATCACAACTGTAAGTTACAGAGATCACACTTTCAATGCTTAGATTGGAGAGACAGAACAGGGCCAGAAAAGTTTGCAAGAAAATACTTTTAGTTAAGCATCTTAAATATAAATATTTTATTTTGCAGAAAAAAAAAATCTTCCCATATTTCGAAAATCATTATTCTGGAAAAATCTTTGAGGCGGTGATGTTAAAACCCTGCACTGTTCTAATCTCATGACATGAAATCTAATCAAAACTGTTTTTCCGAGTTTAATCTTTAAAATGAAATCTAAACCTTCACTGAGGTTTAAAAAATTTAAATCCTCTCAGTATATTTCTGGCCACACAATGAGTTCGGGTTTTTTCATGGATTAATATTAAAAAGGCCCGAAAGCTGCCGAGAGTCTGAATGACACAGAAAAGTTACAAACTGAACATTCAAAAACTCTGTTAAAGGAAACTGAGGTGTATTTTTATTGTGTATGTAGAAACAGAAAAAAACAAAAAAGTGGGACTTTCGTGGCACTCAAAACATAAAAAAAGCATACCCATATTAAAAAATACAGTATTAAAAAAACAATATGTTATGTTATTCTAAAAGTCTTTAGTCTTTGTAACATTGCATCCAAAATATAATCTATGACATAATTGACAGACAACTACAAATACTCATTCACAGGTTAATCAGAGGCATAATTATCTTTACTGTATCTGTTGAAACGAGAGGTATCAAACCAGGGCTTGTGCAAACGCAATGCGTTTTGTGGAACATATGCCCACTTCTTCAGTCAGAATGTGGAGGCTATATTCTAAAATAGCACATTGTTATAATTTTTGTACTATTAAAGTGTCATTAAACCCAAAATGAAAAACTCTCATTACACGGTATATAACAGATTGTGCATACTCACAAAGCCACTAAAGCATTCATTTTGTGTAGCATGAAATATACCTGGTTGATCCTGCTTGAAGTTGTTCCTCCCATCTTCTCTGTGTCCGCATTGCAGGCTGAGATTGTGTAGACCAGCTTGTGTCCTCTATTGAGCATGTTCCAGTTCCCTTCTAAGCTCTTCATTTCCTCCTTTTTCTTACCTGTGCAACCCACATGGCTATAGCGTCACACACGTGGGTGCATACATGGTGGTAAATGACA
Organism: Staurois parvus; assembly: GCF_062004578.1. NCBI lineage: Eukaryota > Metazoa > Chordata > Amphibia > Anura > Ranidae > Staurois > Staurois parvus. The sequence goes on from NW_028318493.1 coordinate 6,318,348, forward strand.
TTCTCCTCCCTCTCTCCTTCTCCATGTCCTCCTATTGCTAAACACCATGGGTATAGCATGCTGATTTGTTATTGGTAATGTACAGTGCTGAGCAAACTATTGGCGCTTTATAAATACTGTATAATAATAATAATATTCACAAAGAAAAACTCATAAAAAAGCTTTGATTTAATATAAATCAGTATTAAATATATCTAATGTAATTGCTAATACCTGTAAAATAAAGAAAGAGCTTTGAATGCAGATACTGTCTGAACAAAATGAAAGCTAGTGTCAATCATCTCTGACTCCGCCTACACAATATTATTGCACAAAAAATACACATTTGATGTTCAATAAAGATTTATAGGGAGCTATAAAACAGTTTTTTGATATTTATAGTTAAATTTGAATTACTCTTCTGAAGCTGTTTATTTTAGTCATATGACTGGCACAGCACCAATCAGGCCTGTGCAGACAGACTAATACTGTAGAGTGCATACATCAGCAGAGTAACAGAAGCCCCTGCAGATGCCAAAGAACAGGAAAACATCATGTGACCTCGCAACAGCGCTGCAGGAATAAGGATTTAAAAAAAAAAACAAAACAAAATACAATGGCATGATATTTATGATTTATGTAAATTATATATGAGAATTAACACTTCTCTGTTTAGTATCGATTTAAATCTGAAATATTATCTATGACATTATTGCAACTTACAAAATCCACAAATTTGGCCAACCACAGGAGCCAACCCAGTGCCAAAGTGTCAAGGAGGCCCACAAGGTCGCAATGGAAACTAGTCTCAGTCCTTCTACAACAGATATTGAGAAAAGTCATGATGAGTGTTGGGTTCTACAATGGATCTACTTCATGATCAAAGTCATTCCACCAGAAACCCTATGTATTCCCAGGTTTAAACACCTACAGCCCTTCTTTCAAACCCACCTCTTATGTAGGAATCAGTTGGACAAAGTGTCCACCTCCAGGTTACTTTATGCAGGTGATATATTGGTGTTGGAGAGATGGGGTTAAATATTACAATCCCATAGATAGTAGGGAGATATTCAGCTATTGGGATAGCACAGTCATGAGGCAGCACCCTATAAAGTTAAGCTGGACTCTAGTGGAAAATAAGAGGAGAGAGAGGAGCGCCAGACTAAGTGCAGTATTATACAATCATTTATTGCACACAATGGTATGTAACTCACAAGAGGTAAGTAGTTAGCAGGCATGGGTACATAGGGACGTCTTCCATTAGAGGTTCCAGAGGCAGAGAAGAGGGGTTAGATGGACATCTGGGGGTCACGGCTGTGGTGAAAGCCAGGTCTCCTGACTCACATCGAGTCCTCTGCAGCTTTTACAGGCTGTGTCTCATGTATGGAACTAGCCTGATGAAGAAGCAATTAGCTTTGAAAGGGCGTTACCACCCCTTCCTGCAGCATCACGTTCCTGTAGTGACGTCACTTCCGCCCGTTGGCCATCTTGTGTTCCAGCTTGGTTCCATACACGAGACACAGCCTGTACATGCTGAAGAGAACTCGATGCAAGTCAGGAGACCTGGCTTTCACCACAGCCGTGGCCCCCAGATGTCCATCTACCCTCTTCTCTGCCTCTGGAACCTCTTCTGGATGACATCCCTATGTAACCATGCCTGCTAACTACTTACCTCTTGTGAGTTACATACCATTGTGTGCAATTAATGATTGTCAAATACTTCACTTAGTCTGGCGCCCCTCTCTCATCTTAATTTATTCAGGTATTCCCCTTGTTACTATCTCATGTACAATACCCATCTTAGATATATATGTACAGTTGCAAGAAAAAGTATGTGAACCTCTTGGGATTACGTGGAGTTTTGCTGATTGAAATGCTGTGGCATGACCTTAAGAGAGCGATTCACACCAGACATCCCAAGAATATTGCTACACTGAAACAGTTTTGTGAAGAGGAGTGGTCCAAAATTACTCCAGATCGTTGTGCAGGTCTGATCTGCAACTACAGGAAACGTTTGGTTGAGGTTATTGCTGCCAAAGGAGGGTCAACCAGTTATTAAGTCCAAAGGTTCACATACTTTTTCCTCCCTGCACTGTGAATGTTTACATGTTATGTGCAATTAAACCATGGCAACATCTAATGTTTGTGTAGTATTATGTTCAGCAGACTGTGTTCTTCTATTGTTGTGACTTAGATGACGTTCAGAGCACATTTTATGCCCAATTCATGCAAAACTCCACGTAATCCCAAGGGGTTCACATACTTTTTCTTGCAACTGTATGTTATGTACAGGATGCCAAGGATGAGCCCTGGATAGGAGATACTGTACATGTCCCTGTTATTTGGGTTATGGTGGCTTTAATGGAGATGGCTTAAATGCAGTTTTGAGTACTGATGTGTTCTCACCCGTGCAGGATGAGGCGGTTCCATGGTAATCCGGTCACAGAGGAGAGGCCTGATTTACAGTGCTCTCTGGATTGGGATTGCCTCATTTGGGACCTAAAATTCAGAGTCTCTGTGAGACTTTGGGTGGAAAAGAGCCTCCAATCCTAAGTACAGCGTTTTTGGTCCCAAAAGGGTTAACCTACCTGCTAGGGAAGTCTGAAAAGGAGCAGAAAGGAGTCAGCACCTGTCTATGAGGCCGAGTGTGTGGCAGGTCACAGCTAGTTTGCCGAGTTCCTGCAGCCTTTATGGTACCCTGGAACCCTAAACCCAAGTATAGGACTGGTACACTGGCGGTGTACAGACCCAGAAACTCAGCACAGAGTTCTTACCAATCCCCAAGAGATAGGAAATGTTTTCAGCTGGTTTAACTCTCCAGCATCTACTAAACACTGATCTATCAATTTTGGGTAGATTGACCCTTTAATCTGCTCTGTGGAAACACTGTTTTCTGTCACCATAACTTAATATTGCCATAGAAGGGCTAATACACTCAGTTGTCAAGAAAGTCAGTCCCCCCCAGCACTTCATATTAGCAGATTTCCACTGCAAAGAAAGACACAAAAACTATTGATTTCTCATGCCTAATGATTGAATCAACTTGCTATTTTTAAACAATGTCAATTATAATTAGACCGGAGGGTTTCTCTTTGATATTCAGCAGGTTCATAATGATACACAGACAGTTTTGGCTCTAGCTGCCGTGTCAAAATGGGATTTCTCATGAACAGAAAAAGAAAAATCTGTCTACAGAAAAAATGGGTTTTTTTTGTTTTTTTTTCCAGAGTAATTCTCCTCTGAATTGAAGTGTGACTCTGGTGCCAAGCTGCACTCGCTTTTAATGAGCTGGCCCCGAGGCTCGAGATTCGGTGGCTGGAATTTAATAGGATTTGTAATGAATAACAGCTACAAATTAGAACATTAAGATTGGTTAGGCTCCACCGGCTTCCCTTACAGGCAAGAAGTTTCTGGAAATGATATTTGTCACAAGCCGGCGCAACGAGGGAGAGTGACAGAGGGAATTGTATGTCTTCTCTGGTCCAAGACAATGTGGGAACCCCTTGATAACCGTCTAAAAGCTTGTTCACACTTAACCCATTTTTGCAGCGGTAAACTGAAACCTAAAAGTATTATACTAACGTTCAACACATGCTGAAGGTGTATGCCAGTCTTTCTCAACCAGGGATCTGTGGAACCATAGGGTTCCTCCCTACGTTGCTTGGGGTTCTTCAAGAATTGGGTAATTTCTGCCTCTCTGCTGGGTAACCAATGACACCAGTGATCTCCTTAGCTATTTCTAAGAGAGCATTCTTCCCATCGATTACCAATGTAAGGAACATTCTTCCCACCGATTACCAATGTAAGGAACATTCTTCCCACCGATTACCAATGTAAGGAACATTCTTCCCACGGATTACCAATGTAAGGAACATTCTTCCCACCGACTACCAATTTAAGGAACATTCTTCCCACTGACTACCAATTTAAGGAACATTCTTCCCACTGACTACCAATTTAAGGAACATTCTTCCCACTGACTACCAATGTGGGGAACATTCTTCTCACTGACTACCAATTTAAGGGACATTCTTCCCACTGACTACCAATGTGGGGAACATTCTTCCCACTGACCACCAATTTAAGGAACATTCTTCCCACTGACTACCAATGTAAGGGACATTCTTCCCACTGACTACCAATGTAAGGGACATTCTTCCCACTGACTACCAATGTGGGGAACATTCTTCCCACTGACCACCAATTTAAGGAACATTCTTCCCACTGACTACCAATTTAAGGAACATTCTTCCCACTGGTCTCCAATGTAAGGAGCATTCTTCCCACTGGTCTCCAATGTAAGGAACATTCTTCCCACTGACTACCAATGTGGGGAACATTCTTCCCACTTGTCTCCAATGTAAGGAGCATTCTTCCCACTGACTACCAATTTAAGGAACATTCTTCCCACTGACTACCAATGTGGGGAACATTCTTCCCACTGACCACCAATCTAAGGGACATTCTTCCCACTGACTACCAATTTAAGGAACATTCTTCCCACTGACCACCAATGTAAGGGACATTCTTCCCACTGACCACCAATTTAAGGAACATTCTTCCCACTGACTACCAATTTAAGGAACATTCCTCCCACTGGTCTCCAATGTAAGGAGCATTCTTCCCACTTATTACCAATGTAAGGAACATTTTTCCCACTGACTACCAATGTGGGGAACATTCTTCCCACTGGTCTCCAATGTAAGGAGCACTCTTCCCACTGATCACCAGTGTAAGGAACATTCTTCCTAATGACCAGCAATGTAAGTAAAGCATTCTTTCAATTGACCACCAATGTAGGGAGTACAGAGCACCAATGAAAGGATCATTCTTCCCAATTTTTCTTTATTAAAAGTCTCGCAATCAATAAACATAAAATATTATACAGAATATAAAAAAATTATATATATTTACAGCAAAACGAAAATAAACATAGCAAAATCTGCTGTCAGACAAAAGCAAACGTCTCAGAAATGAACTTGACATAATTGGGGAAATAAATCGTACTACCACTCACATCACTACACCAGACATCAAACCTGTGAGGTCAAGAAACCACCCCGCCCCCCTTATGCATGCAGCCCTTCTTCAAAAAAGATCTTAATCAACAAAAACTACGGGAGTGAAAAGAACAGTATAAGGAAATAGCCCCTCACCCAGAGATGGACAGTTCACCAAAGGCAGGTCTGATATTCCTCCACGCCCTTATCCAGACCGCCCGAGGCTCTCTGCCCCTCTCAAGACCCCGAATCTTCCCAACCTCACCCAGAATATCGTGCACCACCACCTCTACAGGGAGGACTTTCTTCCGCAGGGTAATCTGACACCGTGTGTTCCATGTGAAGTAACGGACAACTATACTAACTAGAAAAAGTGTATCCAAATCAAAGTCCCAGTGAGCTGGGAATGCCCCGTACACCCACTCTGCATAACTCATGCGATAGAGAAAGGGGATGCCCAGAACCCTCCCCACCCTTTTATACACCTCTATGTTAAAGGGACACAGGAGCAGAAAGTGGTCCATAGACTCCACTTTGCCAACACACTCTGCTCTAGGACAATCCCGATCATCCACAGGGCGGTGCTTCAGGTTCCCTCTCACATAGAGCCTTCCATGGAAAGCAAGCCAGGCTTGATCCCTAAACTTCAAAGGGATTCTCTCCAAGTTAATTAAACGCAATCCCTCCCTCATTACAGAGCCTGGGCAATCCTTTAAGGCCAGTGACACACTGAAAGCAGAAGCCAAAATCCTCTCCCCCAGAAGCTTCCTGGGAAGGGACCTGATATCCTCCACTGTCACCTGCCACTGCCGAAGTATTTTCAGACACGGGGCAACATAAGCCGGGAGCTTGCCATGTCGGACTCTCAGACTTTTCACTGGGCCGCCATCTTCCCAGCAATGCAGAAAAGGCCTAAACCAAGACTGAAAAATACCCACCCATCCCGGCGGGGTCTCTGCTAACATATTACCAAGATTGTACTTTAAAAAGAGCAAAGAAAAGAAAACTATCGGGTTGACCATTCCTAGGCCACCCTCCCGCCTGGACAGGTAAGTTACATTGCGTTTGATCAGGTTCAGCCTATTTCCCCATAACAGTTGGAAAAAACAGCTGTAGACCCTTGCATAGAGAGATACCGGCAAGATACAGACGAAGCTGACATATAAAAAGATCGGGATCAGGTAAGTTTTGATCAAGTCAACCCTCTCTCTCAAGGAAAGCCTCCATCTCTTCCAGCTTGCTACTTTGGCATTGGCAACTACCAACCTGCTTTCCCAGTTTCGATGACCATAGTCACCAGGACCAAATTTGATGCCCAAAATTTTAATTTCCTGCTGGGGCTCTGGGAAGGCATCCGGAAGTTCAAAGCTTTCACCCTCCTCACCCATCCAGAAAACTTCACTCTTTTCATGGTTGACTTTAGAGCCAGAAGCCTCCGTGTACTGCTCTATCACAGAGACCACCTCCTGCGCCTCCTCAGTCCCAGAGATAATAACAGACACATCATCAGCATAGGCAACGACCTTCAAAGGCGGCACACCAGCAATGCCCAGAGGCACCCCACACAACGATGCGCCCTCTAGCCTTCTTACAAAGGGGTCGATTGCAAAAGCATATAGCAGGGGGCTCAAAGGACATCCCTGGCGCACACCAGAGCCGACCTCAAAAGGCCGCCCAACCCAACCATTAACAAGTGGGAAGCTCTCAGCCCCTTTATATAATGTCTTCAGCCAATCTATAAACCTCCCCTGAAGGCCGTATCTACCAAGCAGCAACCACAGATATTCATGATTCACTCGATCAAAAGCTTTTGCCTGATCCAATGCCAGCAAGTACTTTCTCCATCCAGAAGCCCTGCATCGCTCCAAAGCCTCCCGGATAGCCAAAACTGCTGAAAAGGTACTTCTACCTTGGACCGAACAGTGCTGATGGCTGGACAACAAATCGCCTGCTACTGACGACAAGCGCCAAAAAAGAATCTTTGCCAAGATCTTTCTATCAACATTGAGAAGACTGATGGGGCGCCAGTTTTCAATCATTGAGGGGTCTTTACCTTTTGACAGAAGAATCACAGCGGATTGCCTCATGGAGGGAGGGAGCGAACCCTCTTCTAGACAGCTGTTAAAAACCTCCGCTAAAAAGGGAGCCAGAATGGACTTAAAACACTTGTAAAATTCAGCTGTCAATCCATCTGGCCCAGGCGATTTTTTGGTAGCCAGCTTGTCTATAGCATGAACTACCTCATCCGCTGAAATTGGTTCTGTCAAATTCATCAAAAGCAATGCACCATTTCCCAATCCTGGAGTAGAATCCAGAAAGCTTTCCATCCTGTCCTGGCTAAGGTCCTTTCTTCCCAGGAGGTCCGCATAATACGACCCAAAGATCTCCAAGATCCCTGATCTGGACTTTATCAGGGAACTCATACTGTCTTTCAGGCCAATGACCGTTTTAACTGCTATGCCTTGCTTACAGTTCTGGTAAGGATCAGGTGAGTGATATTTCCCATAATCCCTCTCCAGAACCAAGGAGGCATGCCGGTCGTATTGACACTTCCTAAGAAGAAGCTTCACTTCAGAGATCTCCCCTGGATCTCCTCCATACGAGACAAGACGATCAAGCCCCCTCCGCAAATGCGGGTAGGCAATATACATACCAAGCTGCTTCTTCTTACTTATGGCCTTGAAAAGTCCAATCGCCCTTTGTTTCACAAGCTCCCACCACTCTGACTTACTGCTGCAAAAGTCCAGAATAGAAACCTGTGCCTGAAAAAAATCCTCAAAGGATTGTCTTACCTCTACATCTTCCAGGAGAGCCGAATTCAGTTTCCAGACACCCCTTCCCCTGGGTGGAGTGTCCGAGGCATTCAGAGTCACAGACAGCATACAGTGGTCAGAGAACTCCACCGCCTTCAACTCAGGAGCCGAGAAAGCAGAGTTCTCCTTTAAAAAAAACCTGTCTAACCTGCTCTGACTATTCCCTCTCTGAAATGTGAACCCCGTGCTGCCAGGGCAGTGCTTAATGTGCACATCTACCAGGCCTGCCTGTCTAACCAAATCTCTGGAAAAAACGCTATCATAACCCAGCCTGTCTATGGAGCCTCTCCTGTCTTCAGGCCTAATTATGGTGTTAAAGTCACCTCCAAAGACAACCTGCTGGGACGTAAAAAGGAAGGGCTTGATCTTTGTGAGGAGGCATTTCCTGCCTCATTTTGATTGCGGTCCATAGATATTGATCAGGCGCAGGTCCTGCCCCCTAACAGAGACGTCTAAGACCATGCATCTCCCCATTTCTACCTCAATTACCCGCCGGCACGTTACCATATCGGTTTTAAAAAGGACCGCAACTCCGCTGCAAGGTTCAGCCGCAAGAGACCAAAAGGAGGGACCACATCTCCACTCCCTTTTTGCTAGATAGACATCGGCCAATGTATTGAGGCAGGTCTCTTGCAAAAATAAAATCTCAGCATCAAACTCGCTGAGCAAAAATAAGGCTGTGTCACGAGCTCTTGCAGATTTAATGCTGGCGACATTAATGGTCGCCACCTTTAACAGAGTGGGAACTGCCATCAGGATGATTGGGGTAGTCGTTTCTTAACCTCTACCACACTCTCATCACCCGAAACAGCTCTCTTCAGAGTATGTGACTCCCCCTCATCCATAGATGATAGAGAAATGGATATATCAGATACCATCTCATCACCTGACAAAACTGAAAAAGTATTGCCAAGAGGGACCCCTCCTGGATCTGATTCTGAGGAAGAGAGGACAGCTCTTCTCATCCTCCTCTTCTTCTTCTTCTTCTTCCTCTTCTCCTTCACCCTCTCCCACCCTTCATCAGCCGAATCCCCCCCAGCAGGAGGCGAGACATGGGACATGGATACCCCTCCCTGAGCCCCATCGGCTCCACCCCCATCCGGCACTCCCACAACCTCCTGACCACGTTTGCGCTGACGGGGGACAGGTACCGGAGGTGGAGTAGGCCGAGAGGGAAGATCCGCTAAACCCGCCCCCCCCAGCAGCTTCCGCCAGTCTGGAGGATCTACGTACCATAGGAACAGGAGGGACAGACTCAGGGGTGACATTACTGGGGGAAACACAATCTGACACAACAGACGGAACAGACACAGGAGGGGCAACAACAGTTTCCTCCCTAGCATCAGCTGCCTCATCCTCTTTATCCAGCCTCTGCAGCTCAGCCTCCAGTCCTGGCAGGTTGTGTAGTGCCTCTGGGCACAGACTGTATGGATGACCCAGCTGCTGGCACAAATTACACCGAATCTCGGTGCATTCTTTGGCCAAATGGCCAAAATCCTGGCACAATGAGCACTTCTTGATGGTGCAGGACGATGCAAAATGCCCTTTCTCTCCGCATTTGTTACAAACTTTAGGCTGACCCTGATAGAAAATGGTCAGCCTATTCCTCCCCAGAAAGGCTGAGCAGGGAAGATGCTGAACCACATTGCCCAGCACCCTCAATTGCACTGACACTGTCCAGGCCCCTGTCCATATCCTATGCTCATCCAGGACCTTCCGCAGTGGGGTGAGGACCTCACCATGTCGGCGTAGCCAAACTACTAAATCAGCCTCTGGTATGGATTCATTCCGGACCAAAATTGTCACCGATTTTATCAAAGGCTGTCTGGAAACAACCTTTGCCACCAAACCTTTCCACTGCTGAAGGCTCCTGCACCTCCAATATCTCTCCCAAAACAGGTCCAGGCCTTCAGGTTTTACAAACGACAAATCGTATTCATAGCTGCCGACTGGGCAGATCAACGCAAATACATCACAGGCTTTAAACCCCATCTCCAGAATCAACTCCGCCACCCTCCCCCTTACTGGTGGGTTCCCTTCCCCCTCCCACTTCAACTGTACAACATTCCTTCTCCTGACCCCACCAACCATCCCACCACCAAACCTCCCCAAATTGTGACCATTAGTATTCCCAACACTACCCCCACCCCCTTGGTGCGACTCCCCAAAACAGAGGCATAGCTCCCCCCAATCCTCCCAGCAGCAGAAACATTTGTGTGTCTAGGAGCATCTGGTGCAACTCTAGCAGATACCGATTGCACAGATCCGGGATTGGATGGTGTATCCTCTTTCTGCTCAGCAGGGGGAGAAATGTCATTTTTACCTCTGTCAGCAATGTTAACCCCTTCACCTCCACCCACCACCAACACATCCATTGCTTTACCAGTCTCAACAGTCATAGACTTCACAGCAATGTCCGCACTTACTGCTGCAACCATAGAAGCTCCATCAGTCATCTCTTCTTCCAAGAAAGAAGATTCAGCCCAGGACTGGATTGGATTCTCAGACACAGCAACAAGTGAGACATCCATGTGTGCTGTTTGCTCTCCACATGGTACAGTGTGCTGCTCCCCTCTCCCACCAGCATCAATCAGCTCTGGAGCACCTGGGAGCTCAGGTGAAACAGTCTCTCTGCAGGGGGCAGCCATCTTGCCTGTAGAGGGACTACTGGTCTCAGCAGGAACAGCAGCAGCAATTTCCATCTGTGGGGTGCTTGGTGCAGGTTCACCCACATTCCCCTGATGGTCTGGAGACCTCTCTGCCAGGGATTTTTCCTCCAGGTTGGATGAGGATTCCTCCACAGCAGGCTGCTTGCAGAGCTCCTCATCCGCAGTACTCACCACAGCAGGTGGGGCAGACATGCTGGAAGCAGCCATGTTGGTGTACTGGGATCTCTCCACCAGTCTTGGCTTTGCTGCTCTGAACCTCCTCTGTCCATCCTCAGGGACTTCTGCAGGGTCATCAGTGAAGGCAAACTTGTCTGCTCTCAGGGGAGACTCCATGTGCTGGATGAACTTCAGGGTTCCATACTCACCTTCAACCCCCTGGCTGGTTGCCACTGGTGATTCCACAGCCTGACATGGGGGGAGAGACGCTGATGTAGATGGAACCGGGTCATCCATTGCCTGAGGCTGCTGATCCACAGAGCTCACTGATGTCTGGCTGGCAAATCTCCTCTCATTATCGAACTTTTCTTTACATGCACCACTTCTTGTTTTCAGCTTTTCTAATAATAAAGATTGCTTCTTTACTTTATCCTCCATGTGCTGGAGCGCTGGCTTCATACCCAATCTGTTCTTGCTCCAGACCTGGCAGTATTTGGCTCTGAAGGATTTGTGTTCAGATTTTAAAACATTAAGTTTCTCCTCAGCTCTTTCAATAGTCACAAATCTATCAATAATCTTCTGTCTGAAGACATTGACATCCTCACCAGGGCTGGGACTCACAGTCAGGTCCTCCACCTCCTCCTCTTCACTAGGCCCGGTCTCATCAGGGGAATCCCTCCCAGGGCCTCCCCCTGGATCAGGCATGGTTCCTGGGCCAAGCTAGCAGGCAAGGCCCAGGCTTGAAAACGCTGGTTCTCAGGGAGAGCTCCTTCAGTGTGTCCTCCTCCTTCTCCCACTGACCACCAATGTAAGGGGCATTCTTCCTAATGACCACTATTGTAAGGAGATCTTTCTTCCCAACGACCACCAATGTAAGAGGCATTCTTCTCACTAACCACCAATGTAAGGAGTATTTAAGAAGCATTCTTCCCAATGATCACCAATGATCACCAATGTAGGGAAAATTCTTCCCAATGATCACCAATAAAAGAATTAAAACTGATAGTCCCAAACATGTGAAACAGTTGCAGATAATGAGTGAAACCATGAAGGATCTTGATTTCTTTCAATGTTACTCGAGATATCAATACCTTCTTTGAATGTAACTCCACCTTAAAGTGGAGCTCCACCCAAAAGGGGAAGTTCTGCTTTAAGCCTTTGTCCCCTGCTCCCCATTAAGGATTGGCATCTTTGGGGTTCCAGGGGGAGCAGGTCAACGAATGTGACAGGTACCTGCTCCCACTTCCGCTGCGATTGCCTAGGCGATCGGAAGCGGAAGTTGTCCTCCCTCCCTCCTCGTAGTCTTCTAGAACAAGCCAGGTGCCCACACTGAAGATGCCGACACCAGGGAGAGAAGATGGCCGGAGAAACCAGCCATGGTGAGGACATCGCTGGACCGAGGGACAGGTAAGTGTCTGTATTTCTGATGGAGGGAGAGACTCTGAGGTAGATGGAATTGGGTCATCCATTTCCTGAGGCTGCTGATCCACAGAACTCACTGATGTCTGGCTGGCAAATCTTCTCTCATTTTCAAATTTTTCTGCAAATGCTCCACTTCTGGCTTTCAGCTTTTCCACCAATAAAGATTGTTTCTTTACTTCTTCCTCCATCTGCTGTAGCTCTGGCTTCATGACCAATCTGTTCTTACTCCAGACCTGGCAGTATTTGGCTCTGAGTTGGCTCTAAGTTTTTCCTCAGCTCTCCCAATAGCCAAGAACCAATCTATAATCTTCTGAAGACATCCACATCCTCACCAGGGCCTGGACCCACAGTCAGGTCCTCCACCTCCTCCTCCTCCCTAGGTCCAGTGGCATCAGGAGAATCCATCCCAGAGCCTCCCCCTGGATCACCAATGGTTCCTGGGCCAAGCTAGCAGGCAAGGCCCAGGCTTGAAAACTCTGGTTCTCAGGGAGAGCTCCTTCAGTGTGTCCTCCTCCTTCTCCCTCTGACCACCAATGTAAGGAGCATTCTTCCCAATGACCATCAATGTAAGGAGCATTCTTCCCAATGACCACCAATGTAAGGAGCATTCTTCTCAATGACCATCAATGTAAGGAGCATTCTTCTCAATGACCACTAGTGTAAAGATCTAAATCATGTAAATCCTACTGTCTCTGCAGTTCATGACTGGTCACAAATGTTTGACTCAGATCAGCCCCTGCTGCAGCCTCTCACCTTCTGAATTGCTACAAAATTACAGTGCTGCAGTCTGATCACTGAGGGGGGGAGGGGGGGGGGAGACTGCGGAAATGCTTCTTCCTGCCTGCAGCAGACTGATGACATCATCTTAGCCACTGGATGGCTTTTTAATAATACAAGGTAGAACACTGATACTGTTGCTGTGTATTATGACACATCAGGAATTTATTGACATAGACCTGTAAAGGTTGACTTTGGGCTTAGTGCTTAGTGCAGACTACTGGAACAGGCATTAAGCCAATTACAGGAGCAGAGTGGATTCAAGACTCCGGGATATCCTGATTTGACACACGCAGCACCCTTGCCATGACTGCAGGGAAAGGAAATGTGTATTCATATGACAGTTTTAGAAATTCATCCTTGTCTTCAGACTGAACTAGAAAGGTCATTTTTAATTAGAATTCATTACAAAATGCCAGAAGTGCTCATTTTCCACTCCTGATTACTTGGCAATGACAGAATAAGTGAAAAAAAATGTTTTTATCATCTTCAGCACCATTTGAGTCATCTCTAGAACACTATGATTCTGCTTTGCATGTGTCACATAGGCTTTAATACTACGGCCTGAGTGTCTTATGCTTGGGTGACATCAGGGGCCCCTAGAGCACGATTTTTCCACATATCACACGCTGTCTCTTCTCTGCCATTATTTTCTGCTCTGGCATTCTGCTGTAATCATACATGGCTAAACCTCATCCCAGCACGCTCATCGCTGGTCGCGGAACATTCCCAGACGCTGTGCAAATGTTCCGGTTTTATTGCACACTTAAAAATATACATTTCTGAGAGACGATAAATCCGAGGATACAGCACAAACTTTATTGTAGTATTTTATGTCCTGAAATGTACCGCGATGAAACTTGTACCTTCACTGCAGAAGACCGATTGATGAAGGTCAGCTGCTGTCATCTTGCCTTACACAAGAACCAATCATCGGATTTTAAGGGCCATTCACACAGAGCTCAGACATCTCCCAGGCAGGGCTGTCTTTTACCTGCATGGGGAAGCACAGCTGTTGTGTGCATCCCTGTGCTGGAGTTCCATTCATTTCTATTGCGACATGCACTTGCACGGGCACGGCCGATGTATTCTAATATAACATACTTATATCAAATGAAATCTTGTGCTCCGTTATTGTAACCACAGGACTGCTGCAACTTATAAATTCTGAACACTGAACCCAATACAGTTCTACATAAAAAGTGCACTGTCCCCTGAAAGTGTTACTAAACCCCGGACCCTGCATTCACTATATCCGGTCTCCCAGAACCCTGCATTCACTATATCTGGAGTCCCAGGACCCTGCATTCACTATATCCGCTCTCCCCGGACCCTGCATTCACTATATCTGGTCTCCCAGAACCCTGCATTCACTATATCTTGTCTCCCTGGACTCTGCATTCACTATATCTGGTCTCCTCGGACCCTGCATTCACTATATCCGCTCTCCCCGGACCCTGCATTCAGTATATCTGGTCTCCCCGGACCCTGCATCCACTTTATCTTGTCTCCCAGGACCCTGCATTCACTATATCTGGTCTCCCCGGACCCTGCATCCACTTTATCTTGTCTCCCAGGACCCTGCATTCACTATATCCGGTCTCCTCAGACCCTGCATTCACTATATCCGCTCTCCCCGGACCCTGCATTCACTATATCTGGTCTCCCCGGACCCTGCATTCACTATATCCGGTCTCCCTGGACCCTCCATTCACTATATCCGCTCTCCTCGAACCCTGCATTCACTATATCCACTCTCCCCGGACCCTGCATTCACTATATCTGGTCTCCCCGTACCCTGCATTCACTATATCTGGTCTCTCTCTGGACCCTGCATTCACTATATCTGGTCTCCCCAGACCCTGCATTCACTATATCTGGTCTCCCCGAACCCTGCATTCACTATATCTGGTCTCCCCGGACCCCGCATTCACTATATCTGGTCTCCCCAGACCCTGGATTCACTATATCTGGTCTCCGCGGACACTGCATTCACTATATCTGGTCTCCGTGGACACTGCATTCACTATATCTGGTCTCCCCGGACCCTGCATTCACTATGTCTGGTCTCCCCGAACCCTGCATTCACTATATCTGGTCTCCCACAGTACACATAACACTGAAATGTAATTATTTTAGTAAATATAAACTGCTAAATACCTTTTCTCATCAGCAGTTAGAGCAATCTTGTGACTTCTATTAGTGTCCAGCTGAGCACTGGTTAATATTGTAGGAGGAGTCTTCATTCTCCTCTGACTGTCCTATGAGGCTGCATGACCCCTGACCCTCTGTCCAGACAGGGCTGATTGACCCAGTGCCGATCACATGCATCCTCCCTCTCTACCAATACACACCAAACAGCATGTGTAGACTTGCCACTGGTGCTCTGTACTATGGCAGATAGATTGGGGCAGTAGACATAGGAGAGGATCAGAGAAGAGAGGATAAAACAGCCTTTTTACACAATGCGGATGATTAACCCCTTAGGTTCCACAGTGAGTATAACAAGCATGCTTTACTGCATATACAGACTGATTGTACTGTTTAGAAGCACTTTCCATGAAAGATATTAACAACTCAATACTCAGGATGTTTTTGGCATGTATATGTGGTAAATCTGGTTGATTTGTGTAGCAATAGCAAAACAAAAGGGATCCTGGCCAACAACTGTTTACTATGCACTTTCCAAAAGAAAAAAAAAAAAAGCTTTGGCTATAGATATACTGGTGGGTGGGTGGGTGGGTGCCGTGTGGTGCAGCAGCAGTTACTACACAAAGTCCAGATGCATTAGCCAGAATTTGTATTGAAGGCAAAGTTGAATGATATGACAGCCCAGCAGGAAGGCACTCAACCGGGAATTTCAACAGCAAAGTGGAACAGAGCAGGTTTAAGATTTGCCGACAGCATCTGTCTCAGAGGGTGGAATGTGACTTGGCCAGTCTGTGCCCAAATGGGAGGATTCCAGGAATGATGGAGTGTCCCTAGCCTTTCCCTACTTGTCTGGAACCTTTTCACTTTTACTGTCAAACTGGAGACCTGACCCTACGCTGTCCACTCCCAGCCTGGAAGCCAGGGTCTGAAATAGACTCTGCCCTACCCAAGATGGCTGCCAGAATCACATGGGGTGGCAGCATCCAACCGCAGCCCTTCCCCAGGAAACCATAGAGGAGCATGTTCCTCTTGACCTCCTCTCCCTCTGCAGTGGCGCTGAGGTTGAGCACCACCTATAGTGGAGAAAATAGACTGCTCCTGCCTACATATTGTAACCAAGGAATAGTTCAATGATCCATATTGGTTCCAGACAGTTGATGCTTCCAATGGAGCACTTTCGCTTCAACTCATAAATTAAGTGCCCTCACTTCTTCTTCCTCCCTCCTGTATCAATCCTTCAAATATTCAATTTCCAGACCCCAAAGGAGCAGCTGATGTATGGGTCCCCTGATTCAGGATTGCCTTTTTGGCAATGCCACACCCTCTGACACATCAAGACAAAATAAGGAGGATTTATTTGGTAAATATTCTCAACAAGGCAACAAAGCAAATATAAAATAATGGATAATAAGTTTATACCCCACTACTAATAATGAGAGGACGGAGTGTCACCACATATGAATCCTGACTGAAGGAGCAGCACTGGAAGCTAAATGTCCTCTAGCCTCTCCAAAACCTGCACCCACTGGCCAGTCTATGTGTAACCATTGGGGCCAAAGGTTCCTGTGTTGGAACACTTAGGTTAAAGTGGATCCTGCAGTAGAGGGTATAAGTGCCCAAAGTATATTCCAAATTGGGGGGTAATACTGTCCCTTTAAGAAGTGGGCAAGAACGTTGTGCCAGTGGCCTCTCACCACCACGCAGGAAGTGATCACGCCTCCTCTTGCTATTCAGCATCCAGAACCAGTGACATGAGAGACAGCTCAGGACCTGGAAATTAAAATCTCTCACAGAATGGATGATGTCATTGTTGACTCCATACCTGGCAATGGCAACCTCTTACAGCCATGACCTCCATATAGATGTGGCGGCCCAGTCTCTCCCTCTCTTTGACACTCCAGTGAGCACTTCAGCAGGCACTGTCCAATCAAGGGCTGGAGGGAGGACAAGACCTGTAATTGTAACTTAACTGCAATAGAGCAAAATCAGGTCTGCTGCTCTGCCAATTCCAAGGTGAAACAATTCCTCCTGCACATGGTTGTGATGAACCAGGGTAACTCGACAGGATCCCCTATAAACCCAAAATCCAGGAATGTTGAGGCCTTGCTGCCCTCCCACACTGGGGGAGTCCAGAATTATATCTCCAGCTCTGCCAGACAGGGGTGTAATTTGTGACATGGCTGTGTATATCTCAGGACTGGATGGACAGATATACAAATCATTAGGTAGATAAAACAGCTCTCATATACAGTATGTTTTTCAGCTGTTTGCCTGTCATTTGTCCATTCTGGGCACTGAGTCATGTTATTGTACAGAGTGCAAGAGACATGTACCACCTTCCTTTTGCTCCCTCGCCACTCCAGTGGACGCTGTCAATGAACTTTTGATCGTTTCATTATGCTGTCTAAAATTATTTTATTATCTTTCCTTAACTATTTACTCGTGTCTGAGTTCAAGCAGAAGATAAATAAAATGCTAATAGCCGTAAACACCCGCTAAGCCTTTCCCGGGGTCACTGGTGGAGGTTGAACAATGCCAGCTTTACCTGTGCAAATGGTAATTTAATGCAGATCAGGCAAGCTGCCATTGCGCAGATTTTGGCAGCAGACCTACTGATAGAAATCAATGACAAGTGTTTGTCTGCAGTGATCTTCGCTTGTGAAGTTTGCGTAGAGCGACCCTTGTGCTCCTCTCGGTGTCTTAAGGGGGATGAAGAAGAAAATCAGAGAGCAACGTATTTCTATCCAGCAGCCGGGAGCAGAATGTACATCTGTACGGAGCTGACCTTCTAGAGTAAGTCTCACACTTCTCATTACAAATTTGTTCCTGCAACACTGAAGCAGACAATAAAATTTAACACTTTTCGAAATAAACAGTAAGAGTACAAGTTGTCTGTGAAAAGAGCAACCCGTGTTATCTTTGAACATTTTTATATAAAAAATTATTTTTATTAGGTTTTAACAGGTACAGTTACAAGTGAAGTAACACAAAGGGTTAATCAAGTTCTCAGTTGTACAAGTACAGTATTTTCTGGCGTATAAGACTACTTTTTATACTTAAAAATATACCCCAAAAATTGGGGGTCGTCTTATACGCGGGGTATAAAATGGGAACCTTGAGTTTGTTTGGGTCAAGCTGGCTGGATGTGCAGTAATCCGAGCAGGCTTTGTATTCATTAGAATATATCGCTCGCCACGATTGGCCCAGCATATACTGTATGTAACCTCAGCTACTGTACATATACACATCCAGCGGTCTGATTACCGTAGGGACGTACCGGTACGTTTTGGAACAGCTTGGCTCAGTATACTGTATATACCGCACATCCAGCGGGCTGACAGATTAATCTGTCATAGAGACATTTGTTTTGAGCCAGCTTGGCTCAGCGCGGTATACTGTATGTACATTACTGCACATCCAGAGGGCTGTATATATACTGTATACTGTATGTAGCCGAACCTACCGTATTAACGCACATCCAGCGGGCTGTATATATACTGTATGTAGCCGAAGCTACCGTATTACCGCACATCCAGCGGGCTGTATGTATACTGTATGTAGCCGAAGCTACCGTATTAACGCACATCCAGCGGTAACCATCTGATTTGGAATTTGATCCATATGATGACTGTCTTACAAATGTATCACAAGATGTCATTCATGAACTTATGATGTCAGAGGATGAACATGAGGATTTTGAAGGATTTTAAGTACCGGTAAGTCATAACCATTTCAATTAAAAAATCTGATGTTTTTAAATGGTGTTGCCTCAGAAGGGGGGTAGTCTTATACGGCGAGTATAGCCCAAAGCCTATGTTTTAACTGGAAAATTAGGGGGTCGTCTTATACACCCAGTCGCCTTATACGCCGGAAAATACGGTAATGATAAATTTCTTGACAATTTCAACGTAATATTAGGTAGAGTGCACTAAATTCTAGCTATTTTATATAGCAATAAATGCTTTCAAGTTCCAATACAACGACAAACCTGGGAAGGAAGAGAAAGAAGAGAAAAAAAAAAAAGAGGGGGATAGGAGGAAAAAAAGAATAAGGAGGACATGAACAACTACAGACTAACTAACAAACAGTATACCAGTCGAAATAAGATTGTTAACTCCATATTGAGTGGGCTATCATAATTTAACTGTACAATTTGGATTTCGTGACCATAGAGACCAAGAACGGATACATTTGGTGTAGGAAAGGTTGTTTAGGGCAAATCTCCTTTCCATTTCACATTGAAAATTTAGGTTAGTAATCATCATAGTTATAGATGGTAATATAGTTGATTTCCATAGCCTAGTGCTGTTATTTTTGGCTGCATATAAAATGTGGATTATTGTGCTACGTGCGTTAGGTGAAAATTTTTCAAAGCCAATATGGAATAGTGCTAGGATGGGGTTAGGGCTTACTACATTACCAGTTACTTTGGAAATTATATTAAAAAGACCATTCCAGAAGGATCTTAATGATTTACAAGACCACCACAGGTGTAGTAGAGAGCCTATTTCTCCATATTGTCGCCAGCAAAGCGAAGAGCAGGTAGAATAAATTTTCGATAGTCTGACAGGTGTTAAGTACCATTGTTGAAGGAGTTTTAGATAGGATTCTCAATGTGTAGTACAGTGCGAGGATTTAAATGTAAGGGTGAAGGCTTTCTGCCAGGTTTGGTCTGAGATAGTTTGGGAAAGTAGCAATTCCCAGTTTCTTAAAGATGTTGTTTGTAGGCTAAATTTTAAATGAATGATATGGGAATAGAACACGGAAATCCCCCTGCCCGGATATTTAGGGTTGTTGAGATATTGAAATATAGGGGTCGAGAGGGTAGTGTTAGACGGAACTTTATTAGATTTGATGCAATGGAAAATCCTCATATATGTAAAATGTTCCGGGGAGGGTAGAGATAATTTGCTTTGGAGATATTGGAAGGGGAATAATTTGTTAGTTATATATAGGTCCATTAAGATTACGATAGGGTGTCCAAGAGTGTAGGGCATTTATGGGGATCAGAATTGATCTGGATTCTGGAAAAGTTTAGGATAATATAATAGACCAGGCCTCTAAGGAAACTTTGATGCAAGGGTGGGTGAATGAAGGGTGCGTACGATCTATGGACTGAAGGATAAGGAGATTATGTGGTGAAAGTGGGTGGAATAATAGTGGTTCCATGGTAGACCATATCTTTTTATTAGTTGGGTGCCACCAGAAGTAAATATGGTCTAGAAGTGTGGCTAAATAGTATGAGTGTAGGTGTGGGAGGCCCACATGGCCTCTGTTGAGTGGACGAATTAATACGTTAGTAGCGCATCTTGGATGTTTATAGTCTCAAAGAAAGTGGGAGAATTGTCTCTGAACACAGTTGCCAGGTACTGGTATAGGAAGGGTTCGAAATAAATTTAGAGTAGTTTGGGTAGAATAAACATTTTCAAAGCTGCAATCTGGTCTAATTTGGATAGGCCAAAGGTTTAGAGAAAATGAAGTTCTTTTGGAAGGGATTGGAGGAATGCGTTATGATTTAACTAAAAAAATTGGGTGGTGGAGGAAGTCAAGTTAATCCTTAGATAAGGAATTGAGTGATTGGCCCATATAAATGGAAATTTTTTAGTAAGGAGCTTTTGGGTTTTCAGTGGTGTGTACAAGTTCAGGATCAAGGATTTATTTTCATTTAGTTTATAATAGGAAACTTCTGCGTAGGAAATAAGGATGTTACGTATTACAGGAAGCGATTGGGAAGGATTGGTAACCATTAAGATGATATCATCTGCAAATAGACTAATGATATTTAATACCCGTAAATAAAAATTCTTCTCTAAGTCTGGAAGCAAGGGGCTCAATGAGTAATGTGAATACAATAGGGGATAGATGGCAGCCTTTTCTGGTTCCATTTGTGATGTCAAATGATTTAGACAGTTCACCATCTGTAAGAACTTTGGTGGAAGGGGAGGACATAATGCCTGTGATTCCAAATTTTTGCAGTACCGCTTCCATAAATCCCCAGTGTATGCAGTCAAACGCCTTCTCTACATCCAGAGAAAGAAGCAGAGAACGCATTTTTTGCAATTCTAGGCTGTAGATTAGTGAGAGTACTCTTCTAGTGGCATTTGGGGCTTGGCGGCCTGGTATAAATCCTACTTGATCCAGATGGATCAAATCAGGAAGAAATGGAAGCAGTCTGCGGGCTATTATTTTTGCGAATAGTTTCACATCGTATTTATAAGGGATACAGGCCTGTAGTTTTGTATAAATTGGGGGTCTTTACCTGGTTTTGGAATCGTTGTTATAATAGATTGCAACATCTCTTTAGGTAAGAAGCCAGAGGATGCGGCATGGTTGAAGAGGTTTGTTGAATATGGGGACAAAATAGGAGCAAAATATTTATAATATTCATTGGTGTAGCCGTCTCCCCCCCCCCCCGGGGATTTGTTTAGTGGGAGAGTTTTGATTATTGAATCAATTTCCATAGAAGAGAATGGTTCTGATATAGTTTGAATTTGGGAAGGAGAAAGAGCAGGGAGATTCACTGATTTTAAAAAATGTTGTATGAGGGCAGGAGACAGTTGAGGGGTCTCTTTTTAAGATTATAAAGTGAGTGGTAGAACTTAGCAAAGGCATTTGCTATGTCTTGAGGGTTCGTTACAGGAGAGTTTGATAGGGGGTGATGGACTAAATTTATTTTGGTTTTAAGGCTTTGCTGTTTTACCGATTTGGCTAGAAGGGATCAAGCTTTATTCCCTAAGGAGTAATATTTTGCCTTAATTTTCCTGAGGTTGAGGTATTTATATAGGAGTAGAGAGTGAAGTTTGTTTCTATCGGCGAGCGAAGAGACAGAATCGATAGAATTAGGGATACATTTGTTTTGTTCTTCCTTCAATTTAATAGAAGCTAAGACCTCTTCAACTTGGCGACTCCTCTGGCTAGAGATCTGAGAACTCAGTTTTATAAGTATCCCTCACATGTATGCTTTGTAAGTAGCCCATAACACATTTATTGAGATACCTGGCATGTAATTTGTTTCAAAGAAGAGGGAGTGGTCTTCCGTAATGGTTTTATGATGATTAGGGTCCTTTAGTAAATCGGAGTTTAGTCTCCAGATGCGGTGAATGGAGGGCTTATTCCAATTCCCTATCGTGATGCTTATTGGTGCGTGGTCGGACCATGTTATTGTGCCTATCCGTAAGGTTGTCATATGTTGTAGCGTCCATTTATCCATGAGGAAAAAGTCTATCCTGGAGTATGAAAGTTGGGAAGGGGAGTAATATGAGTAGTCTCGTTCTGCTCCATGTTGACATCTCCATATGTCGTAGAGGTCATTGACATGTAGAAAGTGGTTTAAAGACTGATTGGAGGGTTCTTTGCTAAACAAAGAATCTAGATGCATATTGCCAACTGTATTGTTCCCTCCCATAATCAAACAGCCATTCTTGTGAATAGAAATCAGGGCAAATAGTTTTCGGTAAAATTGGAGTTGGTTAAAGTTTGGTCCGTATGCAATGACTAAGGTGTATTTGGTATTATCGATATTGCATATTAATATGTGCAAGCGGCCTTGCGGGTCTGCAACTTCAGATATGAATTGGAAGTTTACCGTATTTTTTATAGCTGTCATAAATCCATGTTTCTTTTTGGGGTTCAATGCTAGGAATAGAGTAAGAAAATGTTTCATATTAAAGTGAGGTGTCTTGGATATGGCGAAGTGCGTTTCCTGGATAAACATGATATCTGCTTGAAGTGAGTGAGCTTCTTTGATGAGAGACAATCTTTTATATGGGGAGATAAGGCCCTGGACATTGAGTGATGCAATTTTAATCGCCATGTTTGTATATGTTGAAGCTTTAGTACTGATTCGGAGGATCTATTTCAAGTGGAGTTATAGGCACTGCTTTGGTCATGGAAGACACTGCAATATTGGCGATGGTATTCATCCGTGGTGGAGATAGAAAGTTGAAGATTTTAGAGGGGAGGATAAGATTTTGTAGTACCAACAAAGAACACAAAAACATAAAGAGTGTAAAAAATTATTAACAATACAAGAGAAATGGGAAGCATAAACAGCTACTGGCATATGGGGGTAGTTGAGCAACCATGGCAATAGCAGTTTGCCATGGTGGTACAAAATTGGTAGACTTGGAATTTCTTGGATTAGGCTGAAGCAATCCAGCTACAGGTAGTGAAAAAATATTGAGCAGGCTTGCTGTAGAGTGTTGAGATCATGATCAGGTCCAGTCCCCTTCCATGTTGTGAGGATGGTTGAGGGAGCGAGGGTGATCATCTACAGGCAGGATATTCCATTCTTTGGGTAAGTCGAGACCTGCTTCTAGGCTTCTAATTGTGAAAAGCTTTTCCTGTCGTTTGATTGTAAGTTTAGTGGGGAAACCCTACTGGTATCTGATGTTATTATTACGCAGGGCCTTAGTGATGGAAATCAGTTTCTTTCTATTGAGTAATGTCGCTTTAGACAGGTCAGCATATAATTTGATACCCGCGTGTGATGCAGGGAGTGCTGTCGGATTCCTTGCCTCATTCATAAGCTTCTCTTTAATATGGTAAAAGTGTATTCACACCAGTACATCTCCAAGGACTAACGCGGGTAAGAACGATGGTTTTAGAATTCCGTGAGCTCTATCTATGGCTGCTTCTATGTCACTGTGCGAAGGGATGAGATGTTTTATCAGCTGCTGTAGGTAGGGACTAAGGTGCCGGGAGAGACCGATTCTGGAATACCACAAAATTTTATGTTATTTCTTCTACAGTGGTCCTCTAAATCTGCTATTTTGAGGTTAAGTTGTTCTATCTCAGCCTCTTGATCCGTATGTGCGTCTACCATGACATTATGTGCTGAAAACATTTTGCTCATCTTGGTTTCAATATGATGCAAGTGTTGGCTCTGTTCACGAACAGTGTTGGAAATCGGAGCTAGCACAGCTGATATATCATTATGTAAAGTCTGCCTTAATTAGAGGAGCATGTTCTTCATAGTTAATTCTGAGAATGGCTGATCAGAGGCAGGGAAAGCTTCTATGGCTGATTGCAATTGTGAAGCAGGCATATGGGAAAGAGAAGGCAGTTGCATAGCTATGTGAGTTGGATCCTCTCTCCTGGGTCTCGATTTAGCAGGGCTGCAAGTGGTAGGGGACAGAGGGGGAGAGGACTCACCTGGGTCACCATCGTAGAGAGGAGCTGAGAGCCTGGGATCTGGTGTGTATTGAGAGTGTTTCTCAGGGAGAGTGGAGGGATTGCTCTGCAGGCCGCCAGCGCCAATTTTGGATCCTGGAGTCCCGGGCCGCATAGAAATCAGTCAGCTTTTGTGGCTGACTGGGTGATTTCCGGAGACGGGGCATAACACCAGATCATGAAGGGGAAGGTACCCGCTTGTCTGGGGTGATTGTGTCCCGTTAGTCGCGATGTTGCCGCTGGTAGAGCTGGAGTGCTGAGGAGCTCTGTTAAGGAGCTTCCATCCACAGATTGGCCGAGCACGTTTCCCCCTTTGAACATTTTTAAAGGCTAATCCAAGATTATTATGATATAGTTGTGATCCTGGGAGGAGAAATTCTCCTCCACAATTTACATTTCCTGTAGGGGAAGGGGCAATGCAGCAAGCTTCTGCTCAAACTGAAATGGCTTATTGAAGCAAATAAAATGCAGAATGGTGGGTGTGGCCACACTGCATTAATAGTGGGACGGACTTGGTTAAATAAAGGGTCATGGTTAAATAAAACCTGAGCCCAGCCTAATTACTGTATACATAGGATGCGTATGTCACAGTCCTTGTGCTCACAAAACAGATACTAATTACTGTGTCAAAAGGAAGAGTCTCATAGACACATATAAACATCAGCACAAAGGATTTAAAAAACTGAAAATCTTCAGTTATAGATGCTTTCCTGCACATAGAAATATGAACAGAATTCCAAAGAAGAACTTCTTTAAATTTTCAGGGACTTGTTATCAATCAGCAACTGTTTGAAAAGTGAACACTTTGGTCAGGAGTATGCAATGTACAATATTGAGTACAGAGTGCATAGCTCAGGAGTATGTAATGTACTGAGAGTAAGAGTCAGGAGTATGTAATGTAAGGAGAGTAAGAGCCAGGAGTATGTAATGTACTGAGAGTAAGATCCAGGAGTATGTAATGTACTGAGAGTAAGATCCAGGAGTATGTAATGTACTGAGAGTAAGAGCCAGGAGTATGTAATGTACTGAGAGTAAGATCCAGGAGTATATCGTGTACCGAGAGTAAGAGCCAGGAATATGTAATGTACTGAGAGTAAGAGTCAGGATTTTGTAATTGTAAAGAGAGGAAGAGCCAGGAGTATGTAATGAACTGAGAGTAAGAGCCAGGAGTATATCGTGTACCGAGAGTAAGAGCCAGGAATATGTAATGTACTGAGAGTAAGAGTCAGGATTTTGTAATTGTAAAGAGAGGAAGAGCCAGGAGTATGTAATGTACCAAGAGGAAGAGCCAGGAGTATGTGATGAACTGAGAGTAAGAGCCAGAAGTATATAATGTACTGAGAGTAAGAGTCAGGAGTATGTAATGAACTGAGAGTAAGAGCCAGGAGTATGTAATGAACTGAGAGTAAGAGCCAGGAGTATATCGTGTACCGAGAGTAAGAGCCAGGAATATGTAATGTACTGAGAGTAAGAGTCAGGATTTTGTAATTGTAAAGAGAGTAAGAGCCAGGAGTATGTAATGTACTGAGAGTAAGAGCCAGGAGTATGTAAAGTACTGAGAGTAAGAGTCAGGAGTATGTAAAGTACTGAGAGTAAGAGCCAGGAGTATGTAATGTACTGAGAATAAGAGCCAGGAGTATGTAATGAACTGAGAGTAAGAGCCAGGAGTATGTAATGTACTGAGAGTAAGAGTCAGGAGTATGTAATGAACTGAGAGTAAGAGCCAGGAGTGTGTAATGAACTGAGAGTAAGAGCCAGGAGTATATCGTGTACCGAGAGTAAGAGCCAGGAATATGTAATGTACTGAGAGTAAGAGTCAGGATTTTGTAATTGTAAAGCGAGGAAGAGCCAGGAGTATGTAATGTACTGAGAGGAAGAGCCAGGAGTATGTAATGTACCGAGAGGAAGAGCCAGGAGTATGTGATGAACTGAGAGTAAGAGCCAGGAGTATGTGATGTACTGAGAGTAAGAGCCAGGAGTATGTCATGTACTGAGAGTAAGAGTCAGGAGTATGTCATGTACTGAGAGTAAGAGCCAGGAGTATGTAAAGTACTGAGAGTAAGAGTCAGGAGTATGTAAAGTACTGAGAGTAAGAGCCAGGAGTATGTAAAGTACTGAGAGTAAGAGTCAGGAGTATGTAAAGTACTGAGAGTAAGAGCCAGGAGTATGTAATGTACTGAGAATAAGAGCCAGGAGTATGTAATGAACTGAGAGTAAGGGCCAGGAGTATGTAAAGTACTGAGAGTTAGAGTCAGGAGTATGTAATGTACTGAGAGTAAGAGTCAGGAGTATGTCATGTACTGAGAGTAAGAGCCAGGAGTATGTAAAGTACTGAGAGTTAGAGTCAGGAGTATGTCATGTACTGAGAGTAAGAGTGAGGAGTATGTAAAGTACTGAGAGTAAGAATCAGGAGTATGTAATGTACTGAGAGTTAGAGTCAGGAGTATGTGATGCACAAAGTGCAGAGGTCAAATGTCCATAGTGCAGAGTGTAGGGGTGCAGGAGTATTTAGTGTACAATATGGCATAAACATTTCATAGAAGGCTCCCTGTTGGCAGAACACAATAGCACTGCAGGAGGGATTCAAGCAATTTCCTTTCCTTCCTCTCGTAGTTGTAGGCAAGAAAATTGAATCATTTATGGCTTGCCTTGGTTACATTTACTGGGGCCTGGCTTTCCCTGTCTTCATAGCTGAGCCTTGCCAACTGCCAACCCTCTGTACAGGGAGACCTTTTTAGAGGCCATTAAGGGAATTCCAATTAGATAATAAAAATCTGTAAGGAACTTTACAGAACAGAGGCAGAGGGGACACAGTCCCCCTTCTTATTCATTCAGCAGTTTGTGTAATCTGAGTTTGAGCTATTGAGCAACACATTTTTTCATCAAAGCAGTTAAGGTTAGCCTGGTAGACAGATGAAATAGGAGCTAGAGGTCTGTGTGCTTGCTGGAAATATGATTTTTCTTTTTTCTTTTCTTTTAAAGATGCTTTTTATTGAATTTACATGAGGCAAGTACAGAAACATAACAGTATTCCCCAAACAACAATGGAGTCATGCGGACGCAGGCATCAATAGACAGTATATTATTTATATGCAGCATTTCATATGTACCAAAACTCCAAACACATATTTTGTATTTTTTAATCCTGAACAGAACATTAAATAAAAAATATAAACAGCTCAGAAGGCTTTTAAAAAAATAATGGCCGGAGAGAAATAGAAGAAACGTTGTGCTTTTTAAAATTTATTTAAGTTATAGAAACAATCTTGCCAAGTTTTTGGTTATTTTCTGTTCTGTATAATGTGCAGCCAGAATCCTGAACTAGAAAACTAATGTTTGAATATATACAAAGGGACGAGACTTCCAACATAGTGATACAAATTATTGGGATTACTGACTTTTTTTGTTTTTAAATTACTTTACAAATACTTCACAAAAATTACTGTTCATCTCTGGACCATTATTTTAAAACCTTCTCAAATGTTATCTTACATGCAGAAATGTTTCTGCCAAAATGTTCTGCCGCACAATGGCAAAGTACTCCTTGCATACGCCTCTCACAACCTGACAATTACCTAACCGCTTATTCACAGTAATTGCCTAAAAGTGAACAGACTCGACATTAGTAAAAAAAAAAACAAAAAACAAACCAGAAAAAAAAAAAATCACATAGCGAAAGCCATGGCTGTGTGTATTGAGCAGGTCCGTGTGAATGCATTATTAGTTCAGACAAATTAGATTGTTACATAACGTTCCGTAGACATCATCAAATTGCTTCAACTTCATTAACCCTCAGAACTAAATTTTAATTATAATAATACGCTTGCAATTAAAGACTGGCAGAGTAAGAGGGGCAGCAATCGCCAAGAGTGTGTCACGCTGGGTTATTTGGCACAGCATTCCCTATAAATGTCATTCATTTTCCTTCTAGCAGCAGCTAAAAAAAATAAATTAGGTAAAAATCTATTCAGGAGCAGAGGTAATTATTATTATTATTATTATACAGTATTTATAAAGCGCCAATAGTTCGCTCAGCGCTGTACATTATAAAGGGGGACAGACCATGTGACAGAACAATACCAATACAATGCAAAACATGAGGGGATCGAGGGCCCTGCTCTTTCAAGCTTACAATCTAGGTAATTATCAAAAGCCATCCGATTTTTATTTGTTATATTGTTTTAATAAATTACCTGCTTATGTTTTTTTCTTAATTATTTATTATTAACCATTTCAATACCGGGCAATTTTACACCTTCCTGCCCAGGCCATTTTTCAGATTTCAGCGCTCTCACACTTTGAATGACAATTGCGCGGTCATACAACATTGTACCCAAACTAAAATTTTATCATTTTCTTCACACAACTAGAGCTTTCTTTTGGTGGTATTTAATCACCGCCGGGGTTTTTATTTTTTGCTAAATTATCAAAAAATACCGAAAATTTTGAAAAATAACACATTTTTCTTTGTTTCTGTTATAAAAGTTTGCAAATAAATAATTGTTCTTCATAAATTTAGGCCGAGATGTATTCTGCTACATGTCTTTGGTGAAAATAACCCAAATTAGGATGTATTATTTAGTTTGTAGGAAAGTTATAGAGTTCACAAACTATGGTATAGATCTGAATATTGATCAATCCTGAAGTACTGATGGCCAATCTAATTTCTTGAGGTCCAAGACTGTCAGAATAGTACAGATATCCCCCAAATGACCCCTTTTTACAGAGTAGACAGTCCGACGTACTTCATAAGAGGCATGGAGAGTTTTTTGAAGTTGTATTTTTTTTGTCATAATTTTTCGGAAAATGAAAAAATGCAAAAAATTATTTTCACTATTTTTTTTTACATACTGTCACCAGTGCAGTACAGCGTCATCATATAACTGGCATGGCGGTGAACAGGGACACTGACTGGTGACAGTATGAAAAAAAAAATATATTTTTTATTTTTTTATTATTTTTTATTACATTTTTTTTCTTTTTTTAAGATTTTATTTTTCATATTTCACTATGTCCAAAGTAGTACATTGTACTACTTTGGGGAAGTGATCAGTATTTTTTTTTTTTTTTACACAATTTGCTTATAGCAAAGAATTACTTTGCTATAAGCAAGCATTTACCTGAATGACATCGATTCATTCAGGGTTTTTTTTTTTTGTACTTAGCTGTGATTTGGCCACAGCTAATCACATGACATGTGCATGTGATCGCTGTGACCATTCACAGCTAGACACTAGTATACAATGGATGGCATGAATGAAGCCATCCATTGTATACAACTATCATGTGACCTGCTGTGATTGGTCACAGCAGGTCACATGGTACCGGCAACGGGGCCGATACTCAGATCTGTCATCAGCCGTGTCTGAAGCTCTGCAGGAGCGCGTTCTGCGCATGTGCGGGAGGACACCATGTGGCGTCCACCCGGAACGCTGCCGACATTTGCCGGCCGCCATTCAGCCATAGAGCTGCGCGGCTCTGCAGGAGCGCAAACTGCGCATGTCCGGGAGGACGCCATTTGGCCGGCTGCCTTTTGGCCGGGCGTGTACTGGTTAATAACAACAACAACAATAATAATAGTAATAATAATACCAATAATACCAACAATATCAATAATAATAATAATAATAATTATTATTATTATTATTATTATTGTTGTTGTTGTTATTATTACTATTATTATTACTACTACTATTATTATTATTATTAATTATATTTTTTCATAAATTCCCTGCATATTTTTTAATTATGCTATAATAAAATTAATGTCTTATTATTATATCATTATTATTATTGTTTTTAAATTTGTGTTTTTTTAATTATGTATTCTTTTTCTCAATTTTATTATTAATTATTACAATTTTGTCAATTATGATTTATGTATATCAATTGTTAAATAGGCAAAAATGCATTTTAAATCTTCCTCATCCATTTTAAACATTATTAATATTACTGGTGTCTGGTAGACTCAGACAACAATATGATTGTAAACAAGAATGAAGCTTTCATCTGGCAGAGATATGTGACCTGAAAAGATAAGGAAGCCAAAGCAAATATAAAAACACCATTTTGTCCAATTTTGTGTTCTATAAAAAATGAAAGTGCATGTAACCCTTTACAATAAACTTCCCCTTTTCAGTCCCTTTTGGTCTGTTAAATTGTTTTGAGTTTGATAAGTGCAAAAATATACCTGTTGATCCTGCCATAAATCCTGTGAGTTGATACCTTCCTGCCCGTGCTGCAAAATTACATGTTACATTAATCCCAGTTATCTCTAAGAACTACCAAACCCCTCCCTTCTATGTTAAAGAGAAGGGGAGGTATTCTGTTACCCTGTTCTACAGTGACAACGCTGCTTCTTTCAGTAGATATAGTAAGTCAGCGTTGTCAAGTAAGGAAACGCTTCCATGGCGGCATCACCAGGGAAAAATAAAGAATTAAAGCTTGAAAAAAGAAAACTAATGCAGCCACAAAATCTATACACTGCTAAGCTGCATTGTATTATATTTTGCTTATGGGTTTAGTTACTCTTTAAATGCATTAAAACCTTCCTACCTGCGCTTTGTATTTTTTACCTGTATAAGATATCCATTGATTATGTAGTTTCATGGTGTCACTTGTTGCTCTGTATACACAGCCTATAGTAGAGTAAATCTTCACATTCTAGTGTTAGAAGTTTTTTTTTATGTTCAAACATGAGGCATGTAGCTTGGCACTGCACAGGTTAATGCATGACCTCTGTCTGCAGTATGAGAACTGACACTTCCTGTAAAGAATTGACATATCCCACAACCACAATCAGTCTATCTATGGAAATTAATAGAAAAAATCCTTCCATATACGCTACCCCGTGCCCACATTCTAGCAGTGGCAGGGTTGCTGTTAGAGACCATGGGGCCCCATACAGCCACCACAGTTTACTAGGCTTCAGTTATGAATGAACACAGTGTATGATCGGTACCGATCACTCGTTGTGTTCATTCATGAACAAAAGGGTCTGGTAAATGTGACATATTTACTGGACCCTTTCCCCACTCTGCATCCTGAAGGATCCTATTGTGTGCTTGCAGCTGCTGGTGGGAAGGAGAGGAGGGAAGCCGGCAGCACTGAGGGGATTGGGCACATAGGGGGGCCTGGGCAGCAGGGGGAAATGTATAGTGCTCAGAGATGGTAATGGGTGCAGCAGGGAGCAATTACTGGAACCAATCCCCTGTATGGCTCTCTCTGCAGCAGCTGAAAGCCATCAGGAGGGAGAGAAGGAGCCAGCTTTCAGCTGCTGCAGAAAGAGCCATACAGAGAATCGGTTCCAGTAATTACCCCCTGCTGTGCCAGTACCCTCCCTGCCCACATCCGATTCACCCAGCTGCCTGGGCCCCCCTGCTGGCCTGGGCCCCATACAGGAGGACTGGTGTTACCCTCTTATCCACGGCCCTGAGCAGTGGTGCAGGTGAGAGCTAAACAGTAATTATATCTGACACAAACAGGCAGTCTGGAAGAGATGTGTCTAATCACATAATCGCTTACATTTGTGATGCAAAACATAGGAAATGGTGAGTCATCCATTGGATGCTGTGTGACCCGGAACAGGAAGTTTTCTCTACTTCTGGTGAATAGGGACAAGCTAGGTGAATGAATACATATTAGGGGAATCAATCAGTCATGGCACTACCAGGGGCGGACTGACAACGCATGGGGCCCCCGGGAAATAAGGGATCATGGGGCCCCTATGTCAATGCCCACACTCAAAAAAAGCCTATAAAAAGGTACCTGGGTCATTTCATGGGGCCCCCTACTGACCCCGGGCCCTTGGGCAGTGCCCAAGTGCTCGAATAGTCAGTCCGCCCCTGGGCACTACAAACTGCAGTCACAACACGTGAGCCCATCATAGGGCAAGGTAAGGCAAACAAATAATATATGGAATATTACTACGTCAATCTTCATTACTTTTATTACGCTCACTTGCCTGATTCCTGGAATAAACATCCTTGACATACTACACTATTGGCCTCCTCTGTTCTTTTGAGCTCCTGTGGGAGCTGGCTATACTTGCAGAGCGGTCATCCCTGAGTGTGAACCATCAGGCAGTGAATGATAAATGACCAGATCTGACCAGACCTATGTGAGGACATCTGATGTTTTTTTGATATACAACACAAATGCGCATAAAGATTGCGTATCTGGTGAGTGTGCAATCTATACCCTATTTTCTCACCTTTTCCACGGTTTTAGTCACTGGACGTCTGAAGATCATCTGAGATCTCACTCACATTGTCACCTTGGACCTACCTTTAAGTTGATTAAGTACACCTCTCTCACGATATTAACCACACATTTAGTGGCACACATATTTGCACAGTGTCACTATATTATGCATATTTATATATGAACTTATTGTTTTTATACTTTTATTTATCATTTCTGTGAATTTTACCAGCGCTGCACCCCCTCTTTATATTACTGTCTCCTTGAAGGTCTTATATGGTGCCTTTGGTGCATAGTCGCTGTTATATTACGTTTTTTCCAGCGTTCACTTATTCTACTCCTTTATTGAACCAAGAGCTTAGTGATCGGCGCTCATGTGGTTGCTCATGCCCAAGGGACAGTTGCAACATCAAACCAATCTTGCAACAGGTAGGTGAGAATATACAGTTAGCTCCATATATATTTGGACACAGGCACAATTTTAGATTTTTTTCAGGTATTTACCAAAACATATTCAAGCTATAGTTATATCATGGGCTGAAAGTGCACATGCTCAGGTTTAATTTGAGGGTATGTACATCCAAATTGGAGGAAGGGTTTAGGAATTACAGCTTCTAGCCTCATGTCATGAAGCAGATCACATTATGATCTTTTGACCTATCAGATGTTCATTGTTGTAAGATTCTCTCAGTTTATGGAATAAACTTCACAAGATCTACAAGATGTCACCTGGATCGAGTCACTGCCTGTGTTATTCAACTAAGATTGGAGTTATCGCTATCTCATCACAACTGTAAGGTACAGAGATCACACTTTCACTGCTTAGATTGGAGAGACAGAACACCCTTGGTATAGAGGAGTGGGCATTCCTAGGCAGGTTGTATTTGCACGTAGTACCTGCCTGGGTAACACCAGCATGTGATGCTGAGCCTCCATGATTGATGGAACTGAAATCCAATGAAAGAAAGGGGAGGGCCAAAGACAGTCAGGCTGGAAAGGAAAGTGCTAGATGATGCTGGATGTCCTTCTAGCTAGGAAATGAAGCAGGCTTTACCCAATTGCTGCATCTTCTAATGCACACTGTGAGAGGCTCACAGTGTGCAGTGCCATGAGTCTAAGGATTTTCAGTATAGAAGAAGAAGGGGGGGGGGCAAAACTGAACAGTAAAATAAATGTAACACAGTCAGAGACAAATGCAGACTAACAAAGCATAAAATATGATCCTCCGGGGTCAGGGCCTCATAGCAAAACCTTTATGGAATATTCTTCCGTCACTGCAGCTCACAGTAAATTGAATATTTATTGCTCAAGACTCAAGGCACACGGCAGACTCCCATCCCCCATACATATTTCAATAATGAATAGAAAACCTCCAGCCAAAGGATGAATTTTACATGTTGTGATGGAACAACTTCACCTTCGGTTTCATGCTTGATGAACATCTGAAATCCCAATTTACTGGAAGAAGAAAAAAAATTATAAAATGGTTACGGTCTCATTAATTATGTTGTTAAGGCGTCAGAGACCGGCGTGTTGTCTGCAGATATGTGGAGAGGCATCGGCGTAACCTCGCTTCCGAAAACGGGGTCTAATGAGCCAAATATTCTCGCCGCGCGGTTCGTTGATGAATGGAAGGAGGCAAAGGGACTCGGAGGCCTGTTTGGAAACATGATTAAAATGACAGCAGAGGGTGATGTTGTTACATAATGTGACAGAGCCATCCATCACTGGCTCAGGACATCCTTTGCATTGGCTGAAGAAGAGACCAAAGTTTGAAGATTGAAACCCGACTGAATTTTCCGTTAATATCAGCTAAAAACATTCCACAAGTTGTGTTCACACCCCCACCTTGATTCTATTTAGATAGCAGCTACAGCCTGAGTAGAAAAGCCTGTCTACTGCCAGCATGCATCACAAAAAGGATCCTTGCTCTCTGCGTAGAAGCAGTGGTCTCTATGCAGAGCTCCGACATGTCCCCTAGCTCTGCTAGATCTCTTTTACCAGTAAAGCTCATAGTCTCTGAGAATTAAAGCCCTCTGGCAGTGACACAGCAGGAGAAATAGACCAGATGCGATTTCTCCTGCGCTCTAGGGCCCAGACCGGTGGCAAATAGATGGAACCAACACCAGAGCAAGCGACCACCAGTATATTTCAAGGTTGTGCAGCTCCAAAACAGGGCTGGGGAAGCCCGATCGATACTGCAAAGTGAAACAAAAAACAAGAAGCGCACCAACCTTGCGCATTACCTCAGTAACAGAATTTATTAATAGAAGATAGGTACTCACAAACTGCGAATAAAATCAGACATGTAGTCCTCAAAGAGACTTCCAAGATAAGAAGCCAGCATGAATCCCAGAGCTCTGAGGAAGTAGGCATAGCCTTCGAAACGCGTCAGATATACTGAGTGTCTACCCCCATGATGGGATTCGCGCTGGCTTCTTATCTTTGAAGTCCCTTTGAGGACTACATGCCTGATTTTATTCGCTGTTTGTGAGTACCTATCTTCTATTAATAAATTCTGTTACTGAGGTAATGCGCAAGGTTGGTGCGCTTCTTGTTTTTTGTTTCACTTTACAGGAGGAGAAATGCCTGACCTCTGCAGAGAGACTGCTGCTTCTACACAGAGAGCAAGGGTCCTTATTTGCAGTATGCTGGCAGGGGACCAGCTTTTCTTCTCAGCATGTGTGGCTAAATGGTTAGCACTTCCGCCTGGAAGTACTAGAGCCGTTGGTTTGAATCCAAACACAGCAACACCTGCCTGGAGTTTGCATGGCCTCTCTGTGCCTGCGTGGGTTATTACCAGGTACTTTGATTTCCTCCCACACTCCAAAGACATGCTGGTAGGTTGATTAGAGTCTGTCTAAATTGGTATATGAATGTGAGTTAGGGACCTTAGCAGGGGCGAACTGACAACTCATGGGGCCCCTGGGCAATAGGGGATCATGGGGCCCCTGTGTCCTTGCCCAAACTCAAAAAAGCCTATGAAAAAGGTACCAGGGGCATCTCATGGGTCCCCCTACTGACCCCGGGCCCTCGGGCAGTGCCCGAGTTTCCAAATGGTCAGTCCACCCTGCCTATAGATCTATTTCACATCTGTGTGTTTTAAACTGGTGCCCTTTTTTTTTTTTAAAGAGTCAGATACTTTTTTTCCTGCAGCAGATTGTGTTTTTTGTGCAATAGACTTCGATGGACCATACCAAAAAAGTGAGCTTTTTTTTTTGCTAATTGGAAAGTATGACAGTTCTGTTCATGTAGTGCGACTTTGCATAAATGCAATGTGAATGCAACTTTGATGCGACTTTGGATGGGTGCGACGTGAATGCAACTTTGATGCGACTTTGGATGGGTGCGACTTTGATGTGACTTCGAAGCGACTTTACACTCCAAAGTTGCATCAAAGTCACACCCATCCAAAGTCACATCAAAGTCAATACTTTCCTATTAGCAAAAAAAAAAGCAAAATGAATCAAAAAGGCATAAAAAAACAAAACACACTGTGAAAGCGCACAACCCACACTCTACACAGATGGGAACTTATCCCTAAAGCGGAAGTAAACTAATCAATACCCATAACAATTACATTCAAGGCATGACATGAATGAGAATGGTCACAGTTGCTTGTGCTCTCAGCTGAACTGTCAAGCCATCAAATGGCTGGTGAAACAACTGATCACGTGCACAGCCTCAAACAGAGGCTAGGATAGCGGCTTTCTTGGCTGTAAAGGATAGGAGGGTTTTCTTCTCCTTCAAGACTTTGCATTAATATAATCCTTGGTGATCCTGACATAAAGAACCTTGTTAAGGAATTTCCTTCTTAAGGGTGACAACTATCTCCTGTGTGTTGTCATTCTGCCACATGCAGCCCCTGCACTCCTGCATACACATGCATTGGGCTTCTTTTCGGGTTAATGGTGACTCACTGGCCACGAGTAAGCAACATCCTGGGCACCTACCACAGAGGTTCTAAATTTTTAATACCACACTAACCGTGTCCATCTAACAGAGGACTAATTACAACTTATTAAACGTGAAGTGGACCTGTGCTGGTTATGTAGGGTAGGGGCACAGTGATGCCAGGTGTAGTTCCCCAAATTGGTCACTAGATGTCTCCATAGTTAAGGTTGGGAACCCTGCAGTAAGGAGTAAGCAGCGTAAGTGCCTATGGCAGTGGTGGTGAACCTATGGCATGAGTGCCGCAGTGGCCACGCAGAGCCCTCTCTGTCAGCACGCGAGCCAAGTCGCCCCAGCAGCCGAGCATCAGATAACAGCACATATAGGGGCCATACTCATGCTCAGAAAGGAATAGCAGCGCTAGGCGATGACGTCTTAAGCTGCGACTAATTAGCCACGACTCCTCTGAGCTTTCTCATGGTTGGTCAGTGCACTGCCAAGGATATATATATATATATTGGACTGGCTGTGTGTTTTAATACATTCATTTTTATTAGCACAAGATTTTAGCTTGCGCTGGTAGTCAGTGGAACTTTGCCCCCTCCGTGTTGGTGGGCAGTGGAACTTTGCCCCCTCCGTGTTGGTGGACAGTGGAACTTTGCCCCCTCCATGTCGGCGGGCAGTGGAACTTTGCTCCCTCCATGTCGGCGGGCAGTGGAACTTTGCCCCCTCCGTGTTGGTGGGCAGTGGAACTTTGCCCTCTTGCGCTGGTGGTCAGTGGAACTTTGCCCCCTCCGTGTTGGTGGGCAGTGGAACTTTGCCCTCTTGCGCTGGTGGTCAGTGGAACTTTGCCCCCTCCGTGTTGGTGGGCAGTGGAACTTTGCCCCCTTGCGCTGGTGGTCAGTGGAACTTTGCCCCTTCTGTGCTGGTGGTCAGTGGAACTTTGCCCCCTTGTGCTGGTGGTCAGTGGAACTTTGCCCCCTTGTGCTGGTGGTCAGTGGGAGTTTGCCCCCTCTGTGCTGGTGGTCAGTGGCAGGGGCGAACTGACCATTTGGAAACTGCCTGAGGGCCCGGGGTCAGTAGGGGGCCCCATGAGATGCCCCTGGTACCTTTTTATAGGCTTTTTTGAGTTTGGGCAAGGACACAGGTGCCCCATGATCCCCTATTGCCTGGGGGCCCCATGAGTTGTCAGTCCACCCCTGGTCAGTGGAACTTTGCCCCCTCAGTGTTGGTGGGCAGTAGAACTTTGCCCCCTCTGTGCTGGTGTCAGTGGAACTTTGCCCCCTCCGTGTTGGTGGGCAGTGGAACTTTGCCCCCTCTGTGCTGATGCTCAGTGGAACTTTGCCCCCTCTGTGCTGGTGGTCAGTGGAACTTTGCCCCCTTGTGCTGGTGGTCAGTGGAACTTTGCCCCCTCTGTGCTGGTGATCAGTGGAACTTTGCCCCCTCTGTGCTGGTGATCAGTGGAACTTTGCCCCCTTGTGCTGGTGGTCAGTGGAACTTTGCCCCCTTGTGCTGGTGATCAGTGGAACTTTGCCCCCTGTGTGCTGGTAGTCAGTGAAACTTTGCCCCCTCTGTGCTGGTGGACAGTGGAACTTTGCCCCCTCTGTGCTGGTGGTCAGTGGAAAATCAGTTATTGTGTTTTTCTTTTAAGGCAAAAGATGTTAATGTGTGGGTTGTTTTTTCTAAACTAAAACCTCAGTATTCAGGTTTAGTTGCCATGGTGGCACTTTGGGATAAATAAGTGGGTTTTGGGTTGCAGTTTGGGTACTCGGTCTCTAAAAGGTTCACCATCACTGGCCTAGGCAGTTGCTAGAGGTCCTGAGAGTAGTGAGTAGGGGGTACCATAGACAGTGCCCACCGACTTCCTCTTGCTCAGTCCAATGATGGACAATCTTGGGGGACAATGATTTGATGATAAAGACTAGTAAAAAGTGACTGAAGAAGTGGGCTCACCAGTGCAGACCTGAATTTTTTCAGAGGATTCAAGAGTTGGGCGAATTCGAATTGCTTGTGATGGAGACTAGTAGTACCTTTGTATAGATGAAGGCTTCATTGAGATGTGAGGTTGGGGGGAGGCAAAAATGCCTCGTTTTGTCAGCGCCCCCCCAAGCTGCAATAGGCATCGGATTGGTGTGCTACATGCTGCGGTCATGAAGCTTTGTGTACCTAGCAAAGATTTAGATGCACATCTAACTCTTCCAACAGGCGCAATTTGAATGATCTATGCAAGTTAACCACTTCAGGACCGCCAGCCTACATAGAAATGCAGATGGGCGGCTCCTTCAGGCACAGCAATGTATCTGTACGTCACTCCCTGCTGCTGTGTTCAGGACGCACCCCCATCGACTTCCAATGTGATGAGACACATCAGGAGTTTGTCAGCAGGTCCCAGCCAATGATTCAAGGCCAGGACCACAGATCAGAGCCCTGTGTTGACACACAACACAGGGCTCTGTGCAGAGGGAACAATCTTTTTGTTGCTGTGCAGGGAGAAGGAAAAATAGATTTTTAGTAAAAAGCAGCACATAATGCAGACATCAACATATTTTTAGGCACCCTTGATTATCCCGAGATGGAAACACCTTAGCAGTCAGTGTCATTAGTGCAGTGGCAGTGTATAGTATTATCACTGATCACTGCATTAGTGTCACTGGTGATGTCAGTGTCTGTTAATCAGTTCACACCCAGTGTCAGTTAGTGTTAGATTGTCCACCACACTATCACAGTCCTATTAGAAGTTGCTGATCACTGCCTTTAGTAGTATAAAAATGTAATAAAAATTGAAATAAATATATATATATATATATATATATTGTGGGGGTAGCTCAGGTGGGGGATCACCTTCCCTGGGAAAAAGGTAGTTCAGACAGCAGGGCTTTCTTAAAATCTGACTTGTCGTCAGTTTTATTTACAAGGTTGCAAGCGTCATAAACAAAACAGAAAATAAACCCTCGCCATCCAGGCACTTACTAAACATAGGAGATTCCTATCTCATCGGTGAAGGGCTTCTCCCTGTCACCAACAAAACAGTATGTAAACCTTTTCTGTTCTTATACAATGCAAACTTTCAACCACAGCTCACTCAGATATGGCTCTCTGAGTCCCAGGCCAAGGGCAACTCCTTGCTTCAGCCCTGCCTGATTTATACCACCTGCTGGTAGTCATCAGTAGACCACAAAATCCAATCCAGAACCACCTCTGCAATAGTGGCCTGGAAAACTCAGAGTGGACTCCACCTTAATCTCCCTGATATGAATGCATGCGAGGTGACACAGAGCGTCCATCGATCACCTCACCTTTCATACTGTCACATATATACAGTTGCAAGAAAAAGTATGTGAACCCCTTGGGATTACGTGGAGTTTTGCATGAATTGGGCATAAAATGTGCTCTGAACGTCATCTAAGTCACAACAATAGAAGAACACAGTCTGCTGAACATAATACAACACAAACATTAGATGTTGCCATGGTTTAATTGCACATAACATGTAAACATTCACAGTGCAGGGAGGAAAAAGTATGTGAACCTTTGGGCTAAATAACTGGTTGACCCTCCTTTGGCAGCAATAACCTCAACCAAACGTTTCCTGTAGTTGCAGATCAGACCTGCACAACGATCTGGAGTAATTTTGGACCACTCCTCTTCACAAAACTGTTTCAGTGTAGCAATATTCTTGGGATGTCTGGTGTGAATCGCTCTCTTAAGATCATGCCACAGCATTTCAATCGGGTTAAGGTCAGGACTCTGACTGGGCCACTCCAGAAGAACAAGCAAACTCCAGGCAGGTGGTGCCGTGGTTGGGATTTGAACCAACAACCCTCGTACTGCCAGGCAGAAGTGCTAACCATTTAGTCACTGTGCTGCCCATATATATACATTTACACACATACACCATAATTTGTAGATGCTATAACTGCCACACAAACCACTATACACTTATTGGGATTTTTTTTTTACCAAAGACATGTAGCAGAATAAATTTTGGCCTACATTTATGAAGAAATTTGATTTTGTTTTATAGCAGAAAGTAAAGAAATATTTTTTTCAAAATCTTCAGTCTTTTTTAATTTTTAAAAAATTTTTGTTTTAAAATATCACCAAAAGAAAGCTCTATTTGTGTGAAAAAAAAATTATATATATATATACCGTATTTGCCGGCGTATAAGACGACTTTTTGACCCTTGAAAATCTTCTCAAAAGTCGGGGGTCGTCTTATACGCCGGTACACATGTTTAGGGGGGCTGCGGCATTAAGTACAGGGGTTTGCAGGGGCTGATGTCTCTTACCTGGATCCAGTCCCACGACGATCCGGTCCAGGAAGCACGGCGTCTCCTTCAGTTCGGCCACTGGATGTTCGTGCGGCTGCTCGGCTCCGCCTCCTCACCGGTGATTGGCCGCCAGAACTGTAGCTCAGGAAAGGCACACAGGCGGCCAATCACCGGCGAGGGGGCGGAGCCGAGCGGCCCAGCGAAAATTGAGTGCCGGAGCAGCAGGTAAGTGTTCTGTGTAGAGGTGCTGCTGCAACCACATATGCTGGCTGCAGCAGCACCATACGAGAACAGGGTCAGCAAGTCTCAGTGGGAGGAATAGTGCCCCATCATTGGTGTCACTGATACCA
Organism: Staurois parvus; assembly: GCF_062004578.1. NCBI lineage: Eukaryota > Metazoa > Chordata > Amphibia > Anura > Ranidae > Staurois > Staurois parvus. Next base: position 6,359,200 of record NW_028318493.1, read on the forward strand.
ATGATGGGGCACTATTCCTCCCACTGACACCAATGATGGGGCACTATTCCTCCCACTGACACCAACGATGGGGCACTATTCCTCCCACTGACACCAATGATGGGGCACTATTCCCCCCCCCACTGACACCAATGATGGGGCACTATTCCACCCCCCACTGACACCAATGATGGGGCACTATTCCACCCCTCACTGACACCAATGATGGGACACCATTCCTCCCACTGACATCAATGATGGGGCACTATTCCCCCCACTGACACCAATGATGGGGCACTATTCCTCCCACTGACACCAATGATGGGGCACTATTCCTCCCACTGACACCAATGATGGGGCACTATTCCTGCCACTGATACCAATGATGGGGCACCATTCCTGCCACTGATACCAATGATGGGGCACCTATTCCCCCCACTGACACCAATGATGGGACACTATTCCTCCCACTGATACCAATGATGGGGCACTATTCCTCCCACTGATACCAATGATGGGGCACTATTCCTGCCACTGATACCAATGATGGGGCACTATTCCTCCCACTGACACCAATGATGGGGCACTGTTCCTCCCACTGACACCAATGATGGAGCACTATTCCTCCACTGATACTAATGATAGGGCACTATTCCTGCCACTAATGCCAATGATGGGGCACTATTCCTCCCACTGGTGTGCATTGGAAGAGGGGTAGTCTTATACGGCGAGTATAGCCCAAACACTACATTTTAGCAGGAAAAGTAGGGGGGTCGTCTTATACTCCCAGTCGTCTTATACGCCGGCAAATACGGTATATATATATATTTTGCTATTCACCACTGCACTACTTTAACCACTTGCCGACCGCGCATAGCCGAATGACGGCTGCACCGCGGCCGGCTAGTTCTGGGTGGACGTCATATGACGTCCTCCCAGAACGCGCTCTCCTGCGCGCCCCTACGGACACAGCTGATCACGAGATGTGGTGAAAGGCCGATCCCACCGGCCTTTTACCACGTGATCAGCCACGCTGATCACAGGGAAATGCAAGTGCCGGTTCTCGGCTGCACTTTCCTCACGCTGTCAGATCGTGAGGAAAGTACTGCCGAGAACCGGCAGTTGTCAGAGCGGGGATCGGCACCGATCATCAGGGCACTGATGATCAGTGCCCTGATGATCGGTGCCCAGCAGTGACCCCCGCAAGTTCCTCCCAGCAGTGCGCCCACTAGCCCCGCCCACCCATGCCCAGCAGTGCCCCCACCTGTGCCCAGCAGTGCCCCCACCTGTGCCCAGCAGTGCCCCCACCTGTGCCCAGCAGTGCCCCCACCTGTGCCACTCTGCAGTGCCACCTACCTGTGCCCAGAAGTGCCACCTACATGTGCCAGCAGTGCCACCCACCTGTGCCCACCCACCTGTGCCCACCAGTGCCACCCACCTGTGCCCACCAGTGCCACCTACCTGTGCCCACCCACCAGTGGTGCCCACCAGTGCCGCCCACCAGTGCAGCCCAGCAGTGCTGCCAGTCAGTGCCACCAGTCAGTGCCCAGGGGTTGTGCCAGTCAGTGCCGCCAGTCAGTGCCCAGAAGTGATGCCAGTCAGTGCCCTCTATCAGTACCCATAATCAGTGTCACCTATCAGTGCCGCCTATCAGTGCTGCATATCAGTGCCGCCTATCCGTGACCCCTAATTAGTGCTGTCTATCAGTGCCGCCTATCCGTGCCACCTCATTAGTACTGCCTATCAGTGCCCTTTAGTGCTGCCTATCAGTGCCCATCAGTGCCGCCTATCAGTGCCCATCAGTGCCGCCTCATCAACGCAAATCAGTGAAGAAGAAAAAATACCTGTTTGAAAAATTTTATAAAAGAAACAAATAAACTTTTTTTTTTTTTTTCAAATTTTTTGCACATTTTTTAATTTATAGCGCAAAAAGTAAAGCGCCCAGTGGCGATTAAATACCACCAAAAGAAAGCTCTATTTGTGAGAAAAAAATGATCAAAATTTCATATGGGTACAATGTTGCATGACGGCGCAATTGTCAATCAAAGTGCGGCAGCGCTGAAAGCTGAAAATTGGCCTGGTAAGGAAGGGGGTATAAGTGCCTGGTAGGCAAGTGGTTAACTGGCAATTGCGTGGCCATGCACTGCTGTACCCAAATATATATATATATATATATATATATATATATATATACTGTATATATATTTGGATACAGCAATGCATGGCCACGCAATTGCCAGTTAAAGTAGTGCAGTGGTGAATAGAAAAAAAATGGCCTGGTCACGAAGGGGGGTAAAATCTTCTGGAGCTCAAGCGGTTATGCGCATTTTTGCATTACTTTTGGTATAGCACTTGTATAATGAGCAAATGTGCCCAGCTGTAAATCTAACAACATGACAGGATACATAAAAGCAATTTTTTTTCATGATCAGACATTGATTATTATATAATATTTACATTAACCTGATCTTTTATGTTTATCTAAAAAAAAACAGTTTTGTGATCAATTTACTACACCTATTCCAGTTACTCTGAAGCTGTTTATTTCCCGCACTGACCCTGACTTCGCTGTGCGCGGTGCTCTTTCTCTTACCGAATAGGCTGGCTGACTTCAGCGCGGTACCAGTGGAATTACACCGGAACATATTGGTGACAGATTGTCATTAATCAGCCCCAGAAACGGCACTAAAGACCGCCAGGGACTTTTCCACACAATTTCTCCCCGCCGCCTATTCGCGGTAATGGATTATTCTGTAAGCACCATCAGACATTACATGCAGATAAGGAAGAATTGTTCTCAGCATACTGGTTGCCGCAAATCCGACTCGGCATTAATCAAGCCAAGCCGCGATAGTTTTGTTACATAACATAATAAATTAGCAGATTAAAGGATTAGGCCATATAAAAGAAAGAAGCGTTTTAAACATTTATAGTGGCCACTGCCTACCTGTGAAAGCTTTTTCAGTGCCCCCAGTGGTCTGCATCTACCCTAAAGCCTGAGACTTCTGTTTTCCGAGCATGCGATTCTTTCTCAGTTACTCCCATCAATATGTTTCACGACACATCCCGAGAGTCAGTGATTCCTTCATTGTTCTCTAGCAAGTGAAATAAAGCTTGTGTGTGAGAGATCCAGAGAGACCGTGGATGGTGTCACTCACTTTTACTCTTCCCTTTTTTGTCTCATTGATTTATGTTTTGTAAAAAAAAAAAAAAAAGGAAAAAAAATAGTTTTTGTTATATATACAGGGAAATTGTGAGAAAAGAAAAATACTCTTCAGGTCAGCTATAGACAGTGCAAATATATGGGATAGTGAGAAGATTGGTGCTACATAGCATTACAATAGAGCAGGGGTCTCCAAACTTTTCAAAGGGCCAGGTTACTGTCCTTCTGACTTTAGGAGTGCTCGGTTGTGGCCAGTGGGGGTAAAAATGTCCTGGGCCGAGCATCAGTGACATTAAACATGGTCTCAGGGTTGGTGGTCAGTAGGAGGAAGAATAATGCCCCATCATTGGTAACAGTGGGAGGAATATTGTCCCATCATTTGTATCAGTGGGAGGAATAGTGCCCCATCATTTGTATCAGTGGGAGGAATAGTGACCCATCATTGATATCAGTGGGAGGAATAGTGCCCCATCATTGGTTTCAGTGGGAGGAATAGTGCCCCATCATTGGTATCAGTGGGAGGAATAGTGCCCCATCATTGGTGTCAGTGGGGGGAATAGTGCCCCATCATTGGTATCAGTGGGAGGAATAGTGCCCCATCATTGGTATCAGTGGGAGGAATAGTGCCCCATCATTGGTATCAGTGGGAGGAATAGTCTCCTATCATTGGTATCAGTGGTAGGAATAGTGCTCCATCATTGATATCAGTGGGAGGAATAGTGCCCCATCATTGGTATCAGTGGGAGGAATAGTGCCCCATCATTGGTATCAGTGGGAGGAATAGTGCCCCATCTTTTGTGTCAATGGGAGGAATAGTGCCCCATCATTGGTATCAGTGGGAGGAATAGTGCCCCATCATTGGTATCAGTGGGAGGAATAGTGCCCCATCATTGGTATCAGTGGGAGGAAAAGTGCCCCATCATTGGTATCAGTGGGAGGAATAGTGCCCCATCATTGATATCAGTGGGAGGAATAGTGCCCCATCATTGATATCAGTGGGAGGAATAGTGCCCCATCATTGGTATTAGTGGGAGGAATAGTGCCCCATCATTGATATCAGTGGGAGGAATAGTGTCCCATCATTGGTATCAGTGGGAGGAATAGTGCCCCATCATTGGTATTAGTGGGAGGAATAGTGCCCCATCATTGGTATTAGTGGAAGGAATAGTGTCCCATCATTGGTATTAGTGGAAGGAATAGTGTCCCATCATTGGTATTAGTGGAAGGAATAGTGCCCCATCATTGGTATTAGTGGAAGGAATAGTGCCCCATCATTGGTATCAGTGGGAGGAATAGTGCCCCATCATTGGTATCAGTGGGAGGAATAGTGCCCCATCATTGATATCAGTGGGAGGAATAGTGCCCCCTCATTTGTATCAGTGGGAGGAATAGTGCCCCATTGTTTGTATCAGTGGGAGGAATAGTGTCTCATCCTTTGTATCAGTGGGGTGAATAGTGTCCCATCCTTTGTATCAGTGGGAGGAATATTTCCCTTATTGTTTGAATCAATGGGAGGAATAGTGACCCACAGATGAAACAAACCCACCTACATAAGTTGTATCTCTGTATCCACAGTGTTCTCTTCTCTGCAGTCCTTCAAAGTGCTGAATTTATAAAGCCTATCTGAGAGTTCAGAAAAAAAGGGGGTGGAGAGCTGAAGTTACACTCTGCAGTGAGCAGAGCTCTGAGAGTGGATTGGAGGGAATAGACACCCCCCCTACACACCACACACAAGGAACAGAGCTGAGGATGCCAATCTGCTGGAAGTCCCTTCCTTGTCTCCATTTTTCTCATGGTGTCATGAAAACTTGTCAGAAGTGATTCAGATGTGAATCTATTAGTTTTTCCATGCAGTTCTCTGGTTCAAAAACTAGCTGTCTGTGGCCAGTTTATTAGGGTTATGGAAAGGATTAGTGTTCAGGTTACGGGGGATTATTTTAGAGTTACAAGGAGGGTTGGTACTAGAGTTACAGGAAGGTATAGTGTTAGGCCCCATTCACATATGCATGTCACTTGAACGTTCATTTTTACGCACATTTTGTGCATTATTTTCACACGATAAGTATAGGGCAGCCCATTTACTTGAATGGAGTGCTCTACAAACAACAAATGCGCCAAATGAAGCTCCTGCACCTTTTTGGATATTTTCTTGCTGCGCATTTTGGCACTTTGTTGCGCATTTTGCCACACACAGAAATGTACATTTGCTGGTCATATTTGGGGTGCTATTAACACTTAATGGTACCACAAGCATGACATATGTTTTTCGATTGTTTTGGCAATACGTGCAGAAATGCGCATTCCCGGAATGTGCAGATGTGAATGCAGATTTAGGATTACAGGGGAGGCACAAGAGTGCACAAAGGCTGTACCAAAAAGTAATGCAAAAGTGGGCAAAACTTTTTTATTAACTCACATAGGTTGTTTAAATTTCACATGTTGGTAGAATAATTCTTCCTCTATAGCAACTCTTCTTAGTCTTCTTTTTCAAAGCAGGTAAATAATGGATTCCAAGCAGGGGCGGACTGACAACTCATGGGGCCCCCGGCAACAGGGGATGATGGGGCCCCTGTGTCCTTTCCCAAACTCAAAAAAGCCTATGAAAAAGGTACCAGGGGCATCTCATGGGGCCCCCTACTGACCCCGGGCCCTCGGGCAGTGCCTGAGTTTCCAAATGGTCAGTTTGCCCCTAATTCCAAGCAGAAGCAACATGCTGTCATTCTTGATTGCTATTATTATTATACAGGATTTATATAACACCAACAGTTTGCACAGCACTTTACAATGTGAGAGCAAACAGTACAGTTACAATACAATTGAATACAGGAGGATTCAGAGGGCCCTGCTCGTTAGAGCTTACAATCTAAAAGGGGAGGGTCAAATGATACAAAAGGTAATAACTCTGGGGATGAGCCGATGGAGAAAATACATGTACAGTTGTTAGGTGGAGGCAGAATAGGCTTCTCTGAAAACTTTTCGGGGATCTCCTAAAAGTGGACATAGTAAGAGATAGACAGATTGGGGTAGGGAATTCCATAGGAGGGGTACAGGCTGTCCAGCATCCCCCGAAGGCTACACAATTTTTAAAGAGATAACACCATTAAAAACAGTCACAACCAAGACATTGCTCTTGCTAATGGTGTCATCTCTGTAAACTTTCTGTAGCCTTCTGTGGATGCTGAACAGCCTTCAACCTTCCTTCATCAAGAATTCAATGACAGCACATTGCTTCTGCTTGGAATCCATTTTTTGACAAGAGAAAACACAACAGGGCGCACTCTCCTCATGCATTACCATGATATCAAATGCTTTATTATAAAATAAATAACAAGTGCATACTCACAAAAGGTCCATAAAAAACAGACATTTAGCTAAATACATCAGTCTCAGGCAACAGGGGTCGTGTAGAACAAGTTACCGCTTGGAATAGCTGATGCCTTTTGGGATACGCATGTGGGTAGGGTGATGGTCTTCATACGGTCTTGCCCTATATATGGGGCATTGGCATATCCGGTTGCCTTAGCTCTGAAGAAGGGAGTGCGTCTCCCGAAACGTGTCAGCTATTTCAACTGATAACCTACAGGACCCCCCTTGCCTGGGACTGTTATATTTGGCTCCATGTCTGTTTTTATGGTCCTTTTGTGAGTATGCATTTGTTACTTGTTTTATAATAAAGCATTTGATACCACGGTAATGCGCGAGGAGAGTGTGCCTTGTTGTGTTTTCTCTTGCCAGTGCTAAGATTTCCCTATCTTCAGAGGGCTGCACCTCATCAAGTGACAGTTACCGTGAGACACAGTTGAGCATAACGATTTGAGCGCTGGTGGTCTTTTGACTTGGAATCCATTTTTTACCTGCAATACATGAGAAGAAGACGAAAGATGAAGAAGGAAACAAAAGATGAAGGAGATGAACGATGAAGAAGAAGACCAAAGACAAAGAAGAAGACAAAAGACAAAGAAGAAGACGAAAGACAAAGAAGAAGACGAAAGACAAAGAAAAAGACGAAAGACAAAGAAGAAGATGAAAGATGAAGAAGGAGACTAAAGACAAAAAAGAAGACAAAAGACGAAGAAGAAGACAAAGAAGAGGTATATGAAAGACAAAGAAGAAGACAAAAGAAAAAGACGAAAGAAGAAGAAAGAAGATGAAAGAAGATGAAAGAAGAATAATTACTCTACCAGCATGTGAAATGTGAATGATTTATGTAAGTTAATTATAAGATATACACACTTTTGCATTACATTGAGTACAGCCCTTGTGTCAATAAATTTGTTCATGACTTCCACAACCATTGTATGGTCGATTTCCTCATAGGAGACTATAATCCAGTAGAAGAAAGATTGAAAAGAAGGTTTATTCAGTCATACTGTGTGCCTTATATTATCTGATCCTACGGGATCACTGCACCTTCCTTTATGTTAGATGATTGCTCTATTAGATTAGTCCAGGTCTCACCCTGACATCTGTCAGACACTTAAATTCGGCTCCTGGCACTGGTGTGAGGCTAAAGAGATGTTATCACCTTTATACTACTATTGTTTACAGAAGAACTCAGACTGCCTGGATGAGAGGACAAGTACTCTATCTGTCAGCGGGGCACAGGACCCGAGAATAAGGAAGTAGCTGTCTGCATATGTAATCCGGTGAATGAGGAACCATCTCGGGTCAATATCATATGCTATTATTGTCACTGTGTAAGCAACTCCTCTTTCATTGCTCAGGTTAATAAGCACTGAAGAGTGATGGTAATCTACCCTTGCTATAAAAATGTTTGATCATTTAAAGAGTAAATAAGTGGGTTATAGTTGGGCCTTGTTAGCACGCAGGTGAGCTGCATTTTTACCACCCCCAACTGCTCCCCACTAAGCTCCAAAGGCAGCTTAAAGAGCAAAAATGAATAGCAGTACTGCCCGCCAAACACAACATTTTCACCTTAATGGGACTGCACTACAACAGCTCCTCAACCATGTGAAATGCACTCAGTTGGGGAATGGTAGTGCAAGTTTTTAAGGGCAACATAATGCCTTTTCTTCAGCTATCAAACAAAAAACATAACTGGATAGTGAGCCTGGCGGGAAGAGTACAACTCCGGCTCAAGGGCTGCTGATAGTGGGACAGTGGCCACAGGAGCACGGCGGGGCATGAGTGCCTGTGATCAGTCCAGTAGGTGATGTTCCAGCAGTAGCGGGTAGGCAGGTGAAGCCTCAGGGCAGGCTGAAGGCAGAGAGCAGGATCCGGGTGCAGCCATGCTGGATGGATGGATCGCTGGGGAGCAAGGTTTGAGGATGCAGGGTCAAATGAGCCAGGTTGGTAGCAGTCGGTCAGATCAGGCATAGACAGCAGGAGGTAGCATAGTCGGGTCACTGGCCAGGTCAGCAGCGGAATATCAATCAGACAGGAGCAGGAGACAGAAGGATAATCCAAGACAAACCAGAGGTCAGGGCAGGTAGCAGACAAGCGGAGGTCAGGAGCAAGTTGGTTCAGTATCAGGAGTCAAGCACAAGGATCAGGAAACACAAGCAGGGATAAGACCAAACGACAATGAGACATTACTGCAGCCAGTTTAAATAGTCCTTTTGGTGCCAACATTAGCGACAGATGAGTGCCTATGCCCTAGTACCTGCACATCTGCTTGACTCGTCATTGTTCTGCGCATGCGCATATTTGTGCGCCACAAATCTTCAACTGTACTATGAGCAGGCTTTTCCTGACACACCCTTCAAAAAGCTACCCACCACAAACTGATCTTCAGAGGGTACCACAAGTGTAATAGAGGGTTAGGGGTTACAGGGAGGGTTGGCGCGAGGGTTACAGGAAGGGTTGGCGTGAGGGTTACAGGAAGGGTTGGCGTGAGGGTAACAAGGAAGGTTGGTGCAAGGATTACAGGGAGGGTTGGCGTTAGGGTTACAGGGAGGGTTGACGCGAGGGTTAAAGGGAGGGTTGGCGCGAGGGTTACAAGGAGGGTTGGTGCGAGGATTACAGAGAGGGTTGCTGTGAGGGTTACAGGAAGGGTTGGTGTGAGGCTTACAGGAAAGGTTGGTGTGAGGGTTACAGGGAGGGTTGGTGTGAGGGTTACAGGGAGGGTTGGCGTGAGGGTTACAGGGAGGGTTGGCGTGAGGGTTACAGGGAGGGTTGGCGTGAGGGTTACAGGGAGGGTTGGCGTGAGGGTTACAGGGAGGGTTGGTGTGAGGCTTACAGGAAAGGTTGGTGTGAGGGTTACAGGGAGGGTTGGTGTGAGGGTTACAGGGAGGGTTGGTGTGAGGGTTACAGGGAGGGTTGATTTGAGGGTTACAGGGAGGGTTGGTGTGAGGGTTACAGGGAGGGTTGGTGTGAGGATTACAGGGAGGGTTGATTTAAGGGTTACAGGAAGGGTTGATTTGAGGGTTACAGGGAGGGTTGGCGTGAGGGTTACAGGGAGGGTTGGCGTGAGGGTTACAGGGAGGGTTGCTGTGAGGGTTACAGGGAGGGTTGGTGTGAGGGTTACAGGGAGGGTTGGTGTGAGGGTTACAGGGAGGGTTGATTTGAGGGTTACAGGGAGGGTTGGTGTGAGGGTTACAGGGAGGGTTGGCGTGAGGGTTACAGGGAGGGTTGGCGTGAGGGCTACAGGGAGGGTCGGCGTGAGGGTTACAGGGAGGGTCGGTGTGAGGGTTACAGGGAGGGTCGGCGTGAGGGTTACAGGGAGGGTTGGCGTGAGGGTTACAGGGAGGGTTGATTTAAGGGTTACAGAAAGGGTTGATTTGAGGGTTACAGGAAGGGTTGGTGTGAGGGTTACAGGGAGGGTTGGCGTGAGGGTTACAGGGAGGGTTGGCGTGAGGGTTACAGGAAGGGTTGGTGTGAGGGTTACAGGGAGGGTTGGTGTGAGGGTTACAGGGAGGGTTGATTTGAGGGTTACAGGAAGGGTTGATTTGAGGGTTACAGGGAGGGTTGGTGTGAGGGTTACAGGGAGGGTTGGCGTGAGGGTTACAGGGAGGGTTGGGGTGTGGGTTACAGGGAGGGTTACAGGAAGGGTTGGTGTGAGGGTTACAGGGAGGGTTGGTGTGAGGGTTACAGGGAGGGTTGATTTGAGGGTTACAGGGAGGGTTGATTTGAGGGTTACAGGAAGGGTTGATTTGAGGGTTACAGGGAGGGTTGATTTGAGGGTTACAGGAAGGGTTGGTGTGAGGGTTACAGGTAGGGTTGCTGTGAGGGTTACAGGAAGGGTTGGGGTGTGGGTTACAGGGAGGGTTGGTGTCACGGATCCCCCACACGCCACGCCCACAGCGACTAGCTAACCGAGGCGCGCATGTGCGGCCGTGACAGGGGGGTATGAGGGAATAAAGGGGACTTAACTTTGAATATATAAAACCGTATATAAGATCAGCCGTGAAATACTTCCACAGCCCGCACTACCTTTTGGCCACCACCAGATGGAGACTCCACTCCAATCCAGCTGGTCGACCACACACTGGCAGATACTAATCTTATATACAATCTGGTGCACTGACTACAGTTGAGGACCAGCTTAGTAATTACACACCCTTCTAGAGTCCCTCCAGCTGTCCTACAGCTTGAACCCCGGTGTTAATCACTCTTCCTCTGTCCACACCCCCCCGCACCAGACACACCACAAAAGGTAGCCTACCACCACCCAACAGTTTATCCGCAGAACGGTCTGCTGGGACACCCCACACGCACAGATCTCCATCTGGCCGATCTGTCACCTTTTACAATCTGCACGCAATCTGCCCACACACAGTTCAATTGCATACAGATTGGCAATGAGCTTGACCGAGCGTTTAAAGGCACTAAAATACGATACAATCTAATCCAATCTAATCTCTCTGAAGATATGAGCCCGTGCTTAAATACACAGAAGTCACTAATTAATTTTAAGATTTAATTTCCAGAAAGTGGGCAGTGCATAAAATATGTACAAAATATAAAAAGTTACAGAAATACAAAAAATACAAGAAGACACACAAATGACTATTCACTATAAAATGAAAGGGAATAAAAGAAAGAGAAAACATTTTTACCAAGCTCTATCCTGCGACTGGAGCAAGTCAGAGCATCAGCAATCCGTCAGTCAAATCGAAATGGCTCCATACGAATCACAAATATCCCAATGCCCGGGTACTCCTTTTATGGGGATATGGACATAGGCGGGACATTAGTCCTCGGCCAATTGACCATGGGGGGCTGCTCCTGTACCTGCCCACAGGATGTTCTGGATGCTGACCTGCCCAAGTTCGATCGGACTAAGGCCGGCTTGAAATACCAAGTCGGGGATTGGATTTCTGACACCAGCGCATCGGCCTGATTGTGACAGTACCAAACACCATTCGACTGTCGCAATCCAGCGCCACCTAACCATTTCCTGCATTTTCCTGGCCTTCTGCCTAAACCACAAATATGATTTTTAGTGCCGATGTAGCCTACAGAATGCCCTAAGAGAAGGGAGCATGTTCATCTCTCTGCAACTAATATTTTAGCTTTTATGAGAGATGAAACATACCCCTTTTGATATACGGATATACTCCTTTTAGAGCTTCCAAGGTCAGGCCGACAACCTGTCTGGGGCCACTTCCTCCAAATCAGTTTCACTAGAAGGTGACAACCTTATTAACACAAAGGTGTTACATCCCAGAAGCCGGGTTTTTCAGCCTAATTGCTGCTAATTGATGAGCACAGTCTGAGTACCTCATTTCCCCAATGACAATGGAATGTCCCTACAGAATATACATCCTTAATGACAATGGAATGTCCCTACAGTTACGATTAATATTGCTACTGATCACATCTTATCTACTCAAATCTGTACATTTATGTCACATGCACGTTGCATCATGTCACATGTACGTTACAGTTGGTGTGTGGGTTACAGGAAGGGTTGGTGTGAGGGTTACTGGAAGGGCTGGTGTGAGGGTTACTGGAAGGGCTGGTGTGAGGGTTACAGGGAGGGTTGGTGAGAGGGTTGGTGTGAGGGTTACAGGGAGGGTTGGTGTGAGGGTTACAGGAAGGGTTAGTATTAGTGTGAGGATTAGAGGGAGGGATAGTCACAGACGGGCCAAGGAGCAAGCTGGGATGGTAACAGGAATCAGCAGAGTTAGGTTGCAAGATCACAGATCCCAGCTTTTCTGAGAAAGACATTTGTAAGCTCTGAGACCTTGTGGGGCTCAGCTTTAAATAGACTGTTTGACAACACTGTGACCAATGAGCATGCATACATGTTCACTCACATGCTCTTGAATCTGACTGATGGTTGGCTGCCCACCCTTACTGCCTGTGAATTACAGCTGTCCTCACAGGTCTCCTGCCCACCTACTCACCCATAATTCACAATTTTAAAGTTATCTCTGGAACAGGAGTTGATGGGAAATCTTCCAAAGGTGATATCTATTCTGGTCTGAGAGCAGAACTCCCCTTACTTTGTGGAGATATCCTTTCACTCCCCAAATGTTTTGACTTTTACTTTAGCTGCTTCCGGCCCGTCCAGTTGTAAAATGACATCCTAGTGGGAGCTCTCCCATCCCTGGTGGACGTCATATGAGATCCTCCTAGTGTGCCCTAGGGGCAGCACTTCAGCACAATCTGTCACCCACTGTCCACTGGACACAGCAGATGACAGATCACTGTACCAAGCCAATCCCAGTATCATGTGAATGCTGTGACCAATTTCTTTCACAATAATTCACAATCACAATCAATGGCTTTCATTCATAGCCATTGTGTATTATTGTGATGATCTCTTTGATTGGTCACAATTCTCACATGGTACAGACAGGACAATCGCAGTGCATCTGTACCATGTGATAGCTGTGGCCAATCACAGGTATCATAATAGCACTCAATGAATGGCTATGAATAAATCATAAAAATAATTGCTTAAAATGATCATCACTGTTATAGGCAATCATAGTATAAAGAAAAATCCTGATTACTTGCACAGAGTAGTAAGGTGTCACTATGGTAACACTGCACTGCTCTGGTCACAGCATGTAAAAAAAATAAATATATATATATTATATATATATATTACATTTCTTCATTTTCCCAAAAATTCTGACACAAAATTACACCATATTTCTGAAAAGGGGTCATTTGTAGAGGTTATTTAGGGGGTATTTGTACTGTCCTGGCATTTTAGGGCCTCTAGAAATGGGGCCATCAGGACTGAACCATTTTCAAACATACAGTATATCCCAAAATTTCTAGACTATAACTTTCACACAGACAAAAATAATATACGCTGATTTGTGTTATTTTTACTAACGAATTGTAACAGAATAAATTGTGGCCTAAATTTATGAAGAAATATTATTTATTTGCAAAATTTTTACGACAGAAACTAAGAAAAACGTTTGCTTTTTTTAATTTTCAGTATTTTTTCTCTTATATAGTAAAAAATAAAAAATCCTTCAGTGATTACATACCACCAAAAGAAAGTTCTATCTGCCTCAAAAGTGATAGAAAATGTCATTTGGGTACACTGTTGCATGACTGTTATTCATTCAAAGTGTGACTGTGCTAAAAGCAGAAAATTGGCCTGGGCAGGAAGGGGGTGAAAGCGCCCGATAATGAAGGATGAGAATTGAATGGTCACTATGAACAAGTTCACAAAGAACTTTTTTTTTTCATTTTTATAAATAGGTTTTTAATAACCTCTATACTAAACTCAGACTTATCCGAACTCTTCGGACAGGTCCAAATTTAGACGGAACTTGATGTCCCTTTTCAGCGGCAGCTCCAAACACATGTTTTTCATACAGTTTTATCTTTCTTGGTAAGCACGTTGACCCTCCAGTTAGCTGGTGGCCTTCTAATGAAACTCCAGACCTTGCAGTGCTGTCATTATATGGAGATAATGTTCTTTCCTACATCGTCAAGCATGGAAAATACGCCAACATCTCTATTTTTGCCCCAGGGTATGACATCCATACTACTGGAACAGAGTTATTTAATTTGTATTGGATAGCTTAAATTTCAGCAACTTTTTTCATGGTTCTGTTGCTTTCATCTGTATCCAGACTTTCCAAAAATAGTCGCTAAAAGCACCATGTTTCTTCAGTGATATATATTTATATCTTAGGGAGGAAAATATCTCTAGATTTGAGCAGCTAAGTCCAGCATTCCAAGCTATCAAATCCCAGGCCCACCATGCTACCAATCCCACCATGTTTACCCCTTCACGCTGACCGTATGGATATATGAGGCCCTACAGGACTGGGATTTTTTCCATGGGGTCACGAATATGGGTATCGGTGTTTGTGCTGGGAGCGCGCCAAACAGATACTGGACTGCCACTGGGATGCCCAGGTCCCATACTAGCGATCAGGACCCAGGACTCCTGGTTCTGGGTCACATGATCACTCTGATAGTCTCTGGTTGGCTGTCAAAGTGATACATCATGGCCTGATGAGGGAGCATGCATGCTCCGAACCAGAGGCGGACTGACCATTTGGAAACTCGGGCACTGCCCGAGGGCCCAGGGTCAGTAGGGGGCCCCATAAGATGCCCCTGGTACCTTTTTCATAGGCTTCTTGAGTTTGGGCAAGGAAAAAGGGGCCCCATGATCCCCTATTGCCCAGGGGACCCATGAGTTGTCAGTCCGCCCCTGCTCCGAACGCATGCCACCCCCCACCATCATGTGATTGGAAGGGACGTCCTCTCCATTCAGAAGGAATCCTGGAACTCGCCACCAGCATCAACGCCCAACACTGGACCTCCCTACTCGAGTCCCTTCACACAGTGGATGCCTACCAATATATCAGATCACAAGCGCATCCCACCATACCTTTGTGAGCGGCCTGTACTACCTATTTTTAGCGATTTTAAAGAGTTTTATGCTGCACTTAGAGGGCGCCGACCTTTTTCTTTTCTGATACATCACTATGCAGCCCACTCTGTTGGTTTTTTTTTTGTGTGTTTTTTTTTCCTCTCTGAATGGGCAGAGCAATGTCTCTCATGCAGGAAGAATGTAAACAAAAGTGTGTAGTAAATAAAAAGAAAAACATACCTAGATCAATGTTAGACCTAAGTTAGTGCCAGGGTTAAGGTCAAGTATAGTTCAAAGGTCAATGTCAGGGTCAAAGGTTAGGGTCAGTAAATTTTGTGCAGGATTTCAAGTGTTACTAAACCCACAACAGTAAAATCAGTCTGTATATGCAGTAAAGCATGCTTGTTATACTCACTGTGGAACCTAAGGGGTTAATCCTCTGCATTGGGTAAAAAGGCTGTTTGATCCTGACTTCTCTGATCCTCCCCTTCTTCCAGTTTCCACTTCTTATCTCCTGATAAGACATATCAGTGTGGAGACACTATGCACATGCTCAGTTTGGTGTGTATTTCTAGAGAGGTGTTTTTTTTTCTTGGGAGAGTGCATGTGATCAGCACAGGGCCAATCAGCACTGTCCAGACAGAGGTCAGGGGTTCTGCATCCTCCTAGAGCAGAAAGAAACTCCTCCTGCAAGCATTAGCTAGTACTTGGCTGGACACTGATAGAAGTCACAAGACTGCTCTAACTGCTGATGATGAAAAGATATTTAGCAATTTATTTTTACTAAAATAATTGCATTTCCATCTTGTGTGTACTGTGGGAGACCAGCTATAGTAAATGCAGGGTCCTGGGAGACCAGATATAGTGAATGCAGGGTCTGGGGAGACCAGATATAGTGAAT